>NC_142746.1:17710174-17825174 GCF_051943395.1 Hippocampus bargibanti
CACGCAGGCTGATATATTTAGTTAAATGAAAAACACCAATAAAAATGACTTAAAGTGTCCAAAATGTGCAAAAGAATTGAGCATTTTCAGAAAGTCCCGCCCCCAGGTCGTGACGTCATGCCAAAACGTCTTGCCTTGCTTGAGAATCGAAACAATGGCTTCAGATTCAGAGAATATGCGTTCTTGTTACACATCCAGTTATGAATATGATTCAAATCGTTCTGAAGAGGAAAGTATAAATGTTTGCAATCGATTAAAGAAGGTCTTCATTTTGATGGATCAAGACTGATGTGTAGTGTCACAGAAAATGCAGAAGATGGGGGCAAAGCACCGTATTTTTCAGCTTGGAATTTTTGTCAACGAACATCAAATAGTTGTCTCGGTGTAACATACAACGATTCACCATTGCGTTATTTATGTGTTTACCTTCTAATTTCGCCATCAACACGGATCAACACGAAGTTTTCAGACCAAAGTACCGCAAAATGCATTGAGGTGATGCAAGGTATGTCCTTTCTCAGTCAGGGGCGTTCCTTTAGTGACGTCACGTACGGACTCGTCACCAACTCAAAAACAAGACTTCCGGAATATTCAGTGCGAGTCCGAAAACATAAAATATAGCTATATGCGGTGGAATCTTTGTAAAATACGCTCAGTAGAAGTCATTTGAAGCCATTTTACAAAATATGGACACAATTTGTCCGGAGACGTCGGTTGTCCTTTAAGACTTAAAAAAAACAGCAACAAAAGCTAAATATTCCAAACATGCTAATATTCCATTAAATTTTCCGAATCGCAGGTGGTTCTGTGAGGGCAAGGAGTTGGAGAACAGCCCCGACATTCAGATCATCACCAGCGGTGATCTGCACTCTCTGATCATCACTGAAGCTTTTGAAGAAGACACCGGACGTTACTCCTGCTTTGCATCTAACTTTTACGGAACTGACTCCACTTCAGCCGAAGTTTACATCGAAGGTGATTCTGACATTCTCTGTAGATACTTTAAAGCTGCGCTTCTCAAACTGTTTGAAAATAATTCAGTTGTATCATAAAAAAAACCCAATGGGAATCTACATCTGGGGGTTGTTTTCGAAACATCTGCTTTACAAAGGCTGTATAGAATACTGAAATGCATGTGTGATCCTTCAGGCGCATCCTCTTCAGAATCTGAGGGGGAGCTGCACTTTGAGGATGTAGCCCAGTAAGTTCTCCTATTCTTGCCATTTAGATGTAAACGTTTGTTCTCATAAGTCTTTTTCTTCTTGTGATTTTGACAGCCTTCATGACAAACAGCCAAAGTCCACTCCACTATCAAGCCACCCCACAGCCGAAATTAAAGATTCTTCAATCAATCAAACCACAAAAGAACCAACAGAGGAGGTCAGCCCTCTTGTGACCCAGAAGGTCCCAGTTCCTGTCCAAACGACACCCGACTCACCTCCAAGCCCAGAGCTATCCCAAGCATTAGTAGCATCTACAGTTCATCCAGAGGAAACTGAAACAGGAGTATTTCCGACGTCACCGCCTGAAGAACTCACGGAGTGTCAGTTGCTGCCTGGGGCTGCTTTGCTCACACCTGCACCACAAATTTTAAACTCGGTGGCGCCGCTCCCGAACATCGCAAAAATATCTCAACTCGAGGTACAACCTAGACACACTTCCTACCATTTGTGTTGCATTTCTGCCAAAAACATGTTCGTTTATGTAGTTATTGTTCTTAAAGTGTCTCATTTATTTATTTATTTAGTGTGTGTTTATTTATTTTGTTGCTTATTTAATGGTGTTTATTTATTTATTTATTTATTTATTTATTTAGTTAGTTAGTTAGTTGGTCATTTATTTGTGTATTTGTGTATTTATTACTTTATTTATCTGTGTATTTATGTATTCGTTTATTTATTTATTTATGTATTTATTTATGTATTTATTTACCCATGTACTATTTATTTATTCATTTATCTATGTATTTATTGAGTTAGTTATTTATTGTTATTAATGTGTCTTATTTGTTTATTTATTTATGTATTTATTTATTTAATGGGTGTTCATTTATTTTGTTGCTTATTTAATCGTGTGTTTATTAATTTATTTAGTTTGTCATTTATTTGTGTTTATTTGTGCATTTGCTAATTTACTTATTCATCGGTGTGTTTGTTTATTTATTTAGTTGTTTATTTAGTGGTGTGTTTATTTATTTAGTGATTTATTTTGTGGATTTATTTATTCATGCATGGTTATTTCTTGATTTGTTTATTTATTGATGCATGGTTATTATTTTTTATTATTTAGAAATCTGCTTATTTATTTGTTTGTTTATATTTATTTCTGTGATTATTTTTTTGTCCAGAGTCAAACATCGAGCTTGAACCTCCAGGAAGACTTTAACCAGCAGGCCATTATGGCTGCCCCAGTTTTTACAAAGGTAGAATTTGCAGTAAAAAGGATATTGAGGATTTTTCTCACTGTATGTTCAAACAACATCCCTTTGTCATACCTCTAGAGTCTTCAGGACCTGGTGGCTTCAGAAGGACAGTTGATAGTGCTCGAGTGCCGTGTGAAAGGAGTGCCGTCCCCTCGAGTGGATTGGTATAAAGAGGCCAAAATCATCGAAGACTCTCCGGATTTCCGAATACTGCAAAAAAGTAAGCATGGGATGACACAAAATATGAGGTTAATGAAGTGGTAAGATATTCAAATGTACGACAAACAGAAACTGATTGCACACCTGCAGATTTTCGGTGGTCATTTTACAAAGTCATCATTGTTTGAGAATCGGATGTTGATAAATTGACCACCGCGCTGGTTAATAAGATCGGGTGACCCAAAAGGATGCGTACCCATGGAAATTTAAATTGTGGCTTTGATTAAAAAAACTATTTATTTCAAATTATAACCACACATTATTCAATTTAGACCATTCACCAGAGTTTCAGCTATTTCTGTCAATTTTTAGTCAATTTATGGCTTTCCCATGATGCGTTCCAAATGTCCACCATTTTGTTGCAAGCAAACCTGTACTCGTCTGATAAAGTTGTCAATCACTTTTACACATTCCTCTTTCGGGAAAAAAACATTGCTGCAGTGAGGGACTCAGTAGGATGCATCTTTTTGGGTCACACTCCCATGTTCAAGTCAGCAAGTAACATCCTCCTTGCTAAAGTATGATACGAAATGATCCTCTGTTAGTGATCTACAGAGTCCATTTCTTGTATTTTTTTTCAACATTTTTTTTCCACTGACGATCAGCAAGTAGAAATCCTGCAGCTCAATAGTGAGCCTCCAAATTTAAAGATGATCTGCTTCAATGATTGTGATTCAGATACATATATTTACAATTATAGTGGTGCTCTTTTCTGTTTTCAGAGCCCAGATCTCCAGCTGAGTCAAGTAGCTTATTTTTTATTTTTTTTTAAATAATTCTTCATTTGTAGGTAAATATATTTGTTGTCTTAGGAATTTATCATGCCGTGTTGAGACATCCAGTTCTGAAGTCTTAGTCCTTGGGAGAGACTTGTGCTCCTCTTCTGTACACAAGCCAGGGCTGCTTTCCCATGCTTGTGCACCTTATAAGGGAGTCTCTCATCCTGTGTCAAACCACCATGGCAGATCATTTCAACCTGCCTTAGCTTCAAGTCGACTCATCTGCACGTACAAAGAAACTCGGAGCGTAGCGTTACTTTGTCAAACAAGTCATTCGCTTTTTCTCTCGCAGGACTCTGATCAGCAATTCCGTCCGATCGATGTAATCATGTGAGTATCACTTTTGTTTCTCTAGATGAAATCTGCACATTGGTCATCTCTGAGGTATTTTCTGAAGATTCTGGGATGTTTACTTGTACAGCAAGCAACAACTATGGAAAAACGTCCAGTACTGCAACACTCAAGGTCAAAGGTAATAATTATGTTTTGTATTGGAAAAAGAAGAATCGCATCATAATGGTCGGATGTCGGTATACCTGAATAAATGTATTATTTGTATTTTTTTTTTCAGCGAATAATGTGAACAACCATGCAATTAGGCCTTTTTGTACTTTAACTGTGGAACCCACTCGAGTCCAAGAACCTTCCGCATCAGATCTCCGCATCCCTCCTATAAAACCCCAAACAGAGATTGCTCTGACCAATAACATCAAGCCCCACGCCAGCACCATCCGGTTGGATCCGTTGGTCAATAGCACTCTACGTTTGGACCCCTTAAGCACCAGCACCCTTCGTCTGCACCCCAACAAGTCCAGCATGCTTCGTCCGGACACCGTACGAACCAACCTACATGGTCTGGACACCAACGGCTTCTCCGGTGTCCCGAATCTCAACCCTGCGGTGGAGCAGGAAGCCTTCAGAACAATGTTGACTACACCTGACGCAAGTTCCAATTGCACGGCAGCCTCCAATCCTCAAAACGGGGCATCTGTTCAGTTGCCCCTCCCCAATCCACCTCCTAACTCCTGCCTGAAGTCAGGGGTCCTGACAAACCACAAAGACCCCCGTGCCGGCTCCAGAGTGGGTCTGCGTGTACATTTCAAACTACCCGAAGATGAGGAGAGTGAGCAAAGTGAGATATTTACTCCACCTGCTGAAGACGCTTCTGATGCACTACTCAACAAAGGACCACCACCCGTGCTAGCAAAACCCAGATTGTAAGTAAAGATGATAAGATTAGATTTGTGATGATTAAATTAAGTTCTAAAGGAATTATTGCTCTGGTACAATAAAGAGTAGCTTCTTCCAAAACGTTTGGTCCGGATCTCGAAGAAATGCTGAAAACTATTATTGTCATCCACAAGAATGTATTTTTAAACACCGGATTGCTATTCTATGGTAAAATAAAATATAATTACTCTTCAGATAAAAATGTGCTTTGAATGAGAAATCCTGCTGTAGTCTACAAACAAAATATGCAACCCAAACCACATTTTTAATTCATCCAATATCAGGATTTGATCCTCCCCCTCCTCTTCCAGTCCAAATATAAACGCTCCTCCTTCCGCTCCGCTCTAAGTCGCAATTCACAAATCCATGCAGGCAGACCTCAAATGTGGACTTTCAAGCTCTCCAAAACAAAGGATGGCATTTTCTATTTGTGAGTCCATTTGAATTTCCTCCATTTTGGTGCAAGGATAATCACACGATGTTTCCGATTCTTCTTGTGCTCACCCTGAAAAGTTGAATTCCTGCTGGTATTTAGGATTGGAGTTTGATCATTGACTTGTATTTACCAAAGACTAAACGTGACGGTGATTGAATCAACAGTACTTGAATATGACAAAAACCGTGACTGCATGACTCCATTTTGTGTGCATATCGAAAAACGTTCAGACGCTGTGCAGTGTTGTTCTGCGACCAACTTGTTGGTGGTCCTTAAAAGGGCAGATCATCTCCAGGCTGACTTTGGCTTACTCCTTTTGAGCTTTATGGGTTTGACCGACTGCGATTCACTGGAACAGCCCTGCTCCTCCTTCATGTTCACCATGTATAGTGTCTTTCCAGCTTCATCTGTGATGTTGCTTTTATTTGATTGACAGGGACCAGGCGCAGCTCCAGCTCCTTCATAACCAGGTTCTTATGGAGCAGCAGCAGGAAAGCGAACCCCCAACTCCAACCCACAATCATCCTTCAATGCAGGTGAAGACAGAGGCCTCTCGCGAAGGTTCATTCAGAGAAAACCGGGATTCCCATTTGACCTATCTTCACACCTCACCGATGACGACCAAATCTGGACCTATCCAGACCACGATGTCCCCTGCTGCGTCAATGAGTTCTCCTCCGGCAATCAACACCGCTCCTCCGCCTCTGCGATCTTTTCCATCCACGTCGCAGGGTAAGACCACATCTCAGGTGACGTTGCCTCCACCTAAACCGCAGCTCAACCACGCTACGCCTCTTGGAGTGGTACCCTCAAGCCAGATGATCCACGCCTCCCACATGAACCTATCGACAACAGTTCTTGCCAGAACTGCACCCGCACCGAAGTTTTCCTCAAATTTCAGTTCGAGTTCAACAGATTCCATCGCTTCCTCACATCATGTTACGTCTCCAGCTGCTTTACTGAGAACCACCCACGCTTCCCTTATGAATCTGAATGCGACCTCACAGGCTTTCAACTACACCCGACCCAAAGAGTTCATCACCGCTCACACGTTCTCACCCGTCAGGAGCCCCTCCCCAACTGAATCCCCGGTCCCGCTTCTCCAAGAACTGGCAGCTGCATTGCACTCTTCCACCACCAATTCGCCAGCGCGCCCTCCATTCTCACCACGGACCAGGATCTTTCCCACGAAAGTTCTCCAGTCCCCATCGAGTCCCCCATCAGTCATATCCTCACCCACGCCGGGTTCGGCGCCGATCCTACATAACGCGTTTGCCATCAGGGCCCAGTCCCCTCCGCAGACTTCCTCGCCCACCTCCAGCACTTCCACACCAAGCCCCATCCAAAACCCCGTGGCTTTTCTGAGCGCCATCCTGCCTTCCCTGACACCACCTCAGCCTACCAACTCCATGGGCCTTCCCAAAGGGGCACCTTTAGGGTACTTTGCATCTGATTTTTTGCATGACTGTAGAGGCGGGTGAGTCGACACATTCTCCAATGGTTCTTTTGTTTCTTAAGGTTCACTAAAAAGGTACCAAAGACACGCCTGCCAACGTCTGAAATTACTCGCGAGAGCAAAGATGTTGCTCTTCGTGGCATTGAGAAAAAAATGCAATTTCAAGAGGATCTTCCCAATTTTGCCTATCAGCAGGTACCAAACACCCCTTTGGTTATTTCTTGGTAGAGTCATTTGATGTGTTAGTTCAGTGTGCCGATTTAGTTCTCTTGTCCAGTTCAGATTTACAATATATACCGTATTTTCCGGTGTATAAGGCACACCCAAAAGCTTTGATTTTCTTCATAAGATGACCCTGCGCCTTATATGCAGGTGCGTCATATATCTGAAGTAATATTGAGCCACAGCAGGTCTCGCAATACTGTCGGACGCCACGACTCCATTTCCCCCCGTAGAAGAAGTTGTGCGTAAACCAAGCCTCTACTGTAGTGCCTTATAATGTGGCGTGCCTTATATATGGAAAACATTTAAAGATTTATATATTATACATATTTGGAAAACCTTTGTCATTCATTGAAGGTGCGCCTTATAGTCCAATGCGCTTATACATGGAAAAAGTTTGAAAATACACCATTCATTCGTGGTGCGCCTTATACTCCACAAAATACGGTACCTTGCATGTGAGGAATAATGTTTTTGACATTTTTATACAAAAGTTACTTATTAAAATGGTCATTTTCAAGTTTTTCCCATGTCACACAGACTGAAATTAACTTCAGAAAAGCTCACAATTCATTCTAAATGAAATTGTGAAACTTGATTTGGTACTCATCATCTGTAGTGATAATGATAATAACAATAATAATAATAATAATAATAATAATTCCTCTAATGGGTGGGCCATCGGTCAACCATTTTTCCTTCCTAATTCACAATCACTGGTCCATCTTGTCCTTGTACTGTAACCACGCATGGGTATAACCTTCCTTAGTCTGTCTGTGTGCTTCTCTCAGTCGGTTTGTGTGTCTTTGTGGGAGTTCGTAATCCATCCCTGTCCTCTCGTAGAAGCGGAGTATTGAGGGGATAACAGCAAGCAGACCCCTTGTTGGACCAAACATTCCAGCTACTGTCATTAGCTATGATGAGGTACAAGGATCATCTCTTTGCAAACACAGATTCGGGGAGCAAGCATGATGTTAGTTCAGTTACCGAGTAACTAATATTTGTTCTGCATGAAAAAAAATGACGACATTATGCTCATGACTCACTGTTCACTTAAAAATTCACTCATTTCTTCTTTGAAGCATATATGTCCTGAAATATGACAGGGAAAAAACGGATTCTGATTCTGATGAAAATGTTTTTCTTCTCTTTTTTTTTTTTTTTTGTAGTCCGATGAGTCAGATTTAACTCATCCACTGCCAGTCACGAATGTATTCAGAAATTGAAAATATGATGTAGAGCGACAATCCCGAATTTGTTTGGGTTTTCTCATGCTTGGGTGCCGATAAAGCGCTGACCATGGCCTCTGGCAATGTTTTTTTCCACATTGGGGAATCATTTCCCTTTTTTCCATGTTAGCGCTTTGTTCAGGCTTCAGCTGTTGTTAAAGCGCTATATAAACCAATATGTATGTATGTATTTTGGATAGATGTCCTCATTTGAAGCTCATATAACTCCAGACCCATATAATTTAGGGTTTTTTTTCTCATGAAAGAAGAGAGTCTAAAGTTTCTAACACTATATTAAATGTTTATGTAGTCCTAAAACTCAATATTCTGTGGGTCCTGGAATTCAAGTGACAATGACAAAAACCCTGACACTGGAGTGGACACATTTTTGCACTTCTGGCAGTGAATGAGTTCATGATGCAAAATTAATGAGATATAAAAATTCAAAACAGTCACGGTGCTCTCATTTAAATTCCGTTCTCTGTTTTACCCTCTCATCTTGCTGCATGAGATTATTTTATATGTTTTGCTTTCCAGCACAAATGCTATAGCATGTTTTCAATTTAGTGGTATAAAGTCAAAATACAAATTTGCATATCGTTCGATAGCCTGTGTCCCTTCTTCTATATATTATCTGAATACACATTTTACGGCAAGTAAAAAGGCAAAATAATATTATCTTACTTAATATTTTCTTTCACTTTGCATTTGTTCTCCATTTTATTAGGAGTACAAAGTTTCCAATTTTGAGCAGAGATTAATGAGCGAGATTGAGTTCCGCTTGGAGCGAACGCCAGTGGAAGAATCGGACGATGACGTGCAACATGACGACGTCCCCACGGGCAAATGCATCGCGCCAATCTTTGACAAGAAACTCAAAAACTACAAGGCCATGGAGGGCGTACCTGTTACTTTCTCCTGTAAAGTCGTTGGCATCCCCGTTCCGAAGGTGAGATGTCGAGTTGTGCAAAAAGGTAAGGATACTTTTATGTTCAGAACTCACGCCGTATTCATGTCAACAGGTGTACTGGTTCAAGGATGGGAAGCAGATCTTGAGGAAAAATCTGCATTATAAGAAGATAAGAGAAGGCGATGGGACATGCGCTTTACATATCGAGTCAACAACAGCTGATGACGATGGAAATTACACCATCATGGCAGCAAATCCACAGGTTAAATACACCATGTGTTAAGTTTCATCACCTCATCCTTCTGAATCCATCACTGATTCAACATTTGAAAAAAAAACAGGGACGAATGAGCTGTTCGGGTCATTTGATAATCAACACAGGACCCCCCAGAAACCGAATGACGCCGATTAATTCTCAGAGGTAAGCAGGAATGCAGATCTTGGGTATAAAACGTTTTGACAACTGTTCAATTGCCAGAGTTTTGTAAGAAATAAGTTCAAAAAGTGTAATTAACTCATTTATTCCCAAATTCCCAAATTTATTTGGGAATTTAAAAGCATGACGTGGAGCGCCATTCCCAAATCTGTTCGGGTTTTGGGTTTTCTTGCGGGAGGTGCCGATAAAGCGCTGGTCAGACCTCTGGCAATGTTTTTTTCCTCCCACGAGGACGCAGAAACTTGACATCGTTTCATCTTTAGTATATGTTGTTGTTTTTAACTCATTCACTGCAATTCACAAATTTATTCAGGAATTGAAAATATGACGTAGATCGCCATTCCCGAATTTGTTCGGGTTTTGTTTTTTCATGATTACGTGCCGATAAAGCGCTGACCAAGAGGACAGCATTTCCCTTTTTTCCATGTTAGCGCTTTGTTCCAGCTTCAGCTGCTGTTAAAGCGCTATAGAAACCAAAATATGTATGTATTGCATTGTATTTTGTATAGGCGCCCCCACTTGCACCTCATATTACTCCAGACCCATATAACTTAGGAATTAACTCTTTTTTCTGATGAAAGTAGAGAGTCTAAGGTTTCTTACGCTGCATTGAATGTTTATGTAGTCCTGGAATTCAAGTGACAATGACAAAAACCCTGGCACTGGAGTGGACACATTTTTGCACGTCTGGCAGTGAATGGGTTAATCTCTAAATTAAATTCTTTGTTGTTAACAAAACAATAAAATATCGCATCAGAAATGTATCTGACTAAAAATGTTAACAGCTTTTCATGGAGCAAGTCTCCAACATGTCCATGTCGCTCTTCAGTCATGTAATTAAATTGTGACATTTAACTCAAAGCATCTTAATGGTGGCTTAACTAATTTCCCCTTTGAATGGATTTGGAACCAAATATATATAAGGGTTAAATAACCGTCAACGACTCACTGCATTTTAGGGTACGAAATCGCGTGCAGGAGGTTGAAGGAGAGCAAAGCCATGAGCGTTTTTTCCAGCCTCACTTCGTCCAGGCTCCAGGAGACACGCTAGCACATGAGGGGCGGGTGTGCAGGCTAGATTGCAAGGTCAGTATCGTGTTGTCAGCATCGTTTACACATACTGCCATATTTGCCAATTCCACCTTCAAAATGATCCTCATTACTTTTTTTAGGTGAGTGGTCTGCCCAACCCTGAGCTCATGTGGTTGGTCAATGGTCGGCCAATCTATCCAGATCTTTACCATAAAATGCTGGTGCGGGAAAATGGCATCCACTCTCTGGTCATTGACCCCCTGACACAGAAAGATGCTGGCACGTACACCTGCATTGCAAGCAACAAAGCAGGGCAGAGTTCTTTCAGTCTAGAACTCAAAGTTGTGGGTGAGCGCATTTCTGTTGCCATGGATAAAAGTGATGCTTTTGATGTAATCCCGAAGAATTTTCAGTATGAATTTTCCCTTCAGAAAAAGAGATGAAATACCCTCCCCAGTTCGTGGAGAAGTTACAGAATGTCGGAATCCCCGAGGGAAACCCCGTCCGCATGGAGTGTCGGGTGGTGGGCATGCCGAATCCAGTTATATTCTGGAAGAAAGACAACGACACCATTCCAAGAACACAGAGCAGAATGAGGTCAGTGAGACCAAAGAAAGAACTACCGGTGTACAACGATTATGATATTCAACAGAAGAATTTCAACAAGTCCCAGTTTTAGAAAAATACACATTTTCAAAATTTGGCACTTTAAGGAAAAGAGTGTTGTTCCCTGAGAAAGGCCCAATAGACGCCCAAAAGGGGATGTACTACCTGAGGCTGCTAAAGAAGCAAGGCCTGCCACAGGAGGTCCTATAACATTTCTACACGGCTGTCATCGAATCAATCCTGTGTTCTTCCATCACGGTTTGGTTCGGGGCTGCCACAAAAATGAACAAAATCTGACTTCAACGGACAGTTAGGACGGCGGAAAAAAATCATTGGCATCGCCCTACCCACTCTCGAGGATTTGCACACTGCAGGAATCCAAACAAGGGCGTGAAAAATCCTACCGCACCCTCCGCACCCTGCCCACCACCTTTTCCAGCGACTCCCCTCAAGCAGGCTCTACTGATCCATGCGCACCAAATCCAGCAGACATTTAAACAGCTTCTTTCCACCGTCACCATGAACTCGCTAAACAGTAACCCAAATATAACTGTATAGTGCCTCTTTGCGATATTTTTGTAATGATACTAGTGCAGTGTCTTCTACCGGAGTCAAATTCCTTGTGTGTTCTACATACTTGGCCAATAAAGATGATTCTGATTCTGATTAACAGCCCTGCCAAATTCAAACTTGAATCATCAAATATCAAGCCAGTTCTTTCTCTGTCGAACACTGTGATTGTGTCAGCTGACTGCTCCACTCTGTCAGATACTTGCTAGCATGTTTCGTAACTCTGCTTCTGCTTTAGCATGCATCAGGATGCCACAGGATACGTGTGCCTCCTCATCCAGCCAACCACTAAAGAGGATGCTGGTTGGTATACAGTGTCAGCCAAAAACGAGGCGGGGATTGCAGCCTGCACCTGTAGGCTGGATATCTATGGTACGAAAGTGAGCAGTACATGTATAAACTTTCACCCACCTGACTGAAGTTTAAACTTGTCACCATTTATTATGACCTTCAGCACAGTGGCATCAGAGCGTACCGGCGCTCATGAAGAAGACAACAGGTACGGGAAGCCGCTACGCGGCTCTCACAGGCCAAGGACTTGACATCAAATCGGCTTTCCCCACATCGGAGACAAACCCCTTCCTGTTCTCCAGCTCACCTGCTGAGGGCACATTGGAGAGCGAGGAGCTGTGAAGAGCATATTCTTTTTCGGGATGTGCCTGAATGTTTACCTACTCGGAATTCTGTGATGAGTTTGATGTGAGACACTCAGAGGAAAGAGCGATTGTGAAAGGGTTGTGCTACTTAGCACAGAGTCACCATTCCGGTTTACGTAGGTCATATCAAGAGTGTTACACACATTATTTGAAAAATAAATTGCTAAGTCTTAGCTTATGAGCCATTAATGGAGTTGAATTTTCTCCAACAACTTTAAATGATGAAAGTTTATTAGTGTTTTTTTTTTACTGTGGAGAATATATTTTCCCAACAATCTGTTCACACAGTAGTTACACTTATTTCCCTTTGCAAAACTTCTAGTAAATTTATATTTGATAAATCAAAATCATCAAAATTATTTGAGAAAAGAATTTGAGAAAAGCACTATTTTATTTAGTTTGTTGATTAAACATTGAATTGTTTCAACATAAGTGCATTTCTCATGTAAATTTATCAGGGTTCACCATTTAGCACCCTGTTTTCCCTGTGTATGCAAATATGATAATGAAAACAGTTTTTTCATAGTTGTTAGTTGCTGAAACTGTTTATGGGGAAGTGAATGAGATTATTTTTAAAAAATGTGTTTGATGGTCCAGTGTCAGATGAAAAAGTGAAGCTTAAAGGGCAATCTGAGCAGTTTAAATGATAACCTTGAACAAAGAGAATTTCAAGTGACTTTGGAAATACGTATTTGGAGGGAAGCTTTAAAGCACCTATTTTATTTCTGTTATGTTGCACATTGTAAAATATTTTTGTTTTGAGAATAAAATTATATTTATTCAAGTGAGTCAGTTTCTTTTGTATACCAAATCTGTCACTATATCACATCTGATACCAGTGGCGGGCCGTGCTTGTCACTCCTACGTCTAAATCAATCGACAGTTGCGAGTATGGTGTGATTTAATAAACGTCCACTAGAGCATGTCGTTGGCCAGGAAATAACTTATGACTGGACAAAAAACTAGCTTCGGAGCTGTCCAACCTTTCTTAATGATGTCCATCTATTCTTGAAAAGTCCGTCTTGAAAATGGCTTTAACAGTATATCTGCAACCAAATCCATTTCTTCTCCTCCTTCAGCCATTGTGGGTTGACAAAAGTGGCATTATATCAACACAATGTATTTGCTTATGCAGCTCGCGACATATACAGTGAGACCTCAACTTACAAACACCTTAACTTACAAACTTTTCCTCTTACAAACATCAAATTCATGAAAATTAAACCTTATAATAAGCACTATTTTCATAATACACACCCACCACGGCTGGCGGAGTGATCTTCGGCGGAAGCACACGACCGAACAGCACCAGAGGTTAAGTTACCAACAGTCCTTATGGAAGGTGACTCTCCTTCCATAAGCCATCAACGACCATCAAAAAGGTAAATAAAACTTTATTTTACAGCACAGTTTATTTCTTTAATTACAGTCTTCATGTAATGCGCCTCTCTTTCCAAACAGCAATTCCCTTTGACCTTCGACCTCCAACACCATTCCATCAAGCCATAAATGACCATCACAAATGTAAATAAAGTGACTTTATGATACAATTCAGTGTATTTCTTTCATTAAAATACAATAGCACATTTATTATACATAGAATAAGGTATGTTGTGTGTAGTTTTAAGGCTTATTTAGTAGAAAAGTATATTTTATGGAAACCCAGGAACGGATTATTCCCATTTTAAAGGTTTCCTATGGGAAAATCTTTTTTGAGGTACACACTTTTCGCCTTACACACTCTGTCTGGGAACCAATTAAGTTCGTAAATTGAGGTCTCACTGTACAGTGTGCTGGCTAGCTCTGGCCAGTATGCTCTTAACACCTAGCAGTTAATGATACTGTGATTGGCTAGTGACTTGCCAATCATGTGATTAGCTAATCATAGTTTGCTAAAATTCTGATGTTGGCCTTGTGTTGCCAACTCGAAATCTGATAGGTTAAAGAAACAGTTTCATCGACATAGATTTTTATGCTCCAGACTAGAGGCTACATAACTGATTGTGAAGGCGTCCATTAGTCTGTGATTTAGATATTTTTAGGCCAGCAAAGAAGGCCTTGCAGGCTCTGACGGCCCACCACTGTGTGACACATGAGCAAGATATCTCACTTTGATATGGGTTGCTAAAGTTTCAGCTGATTGTTGAGGCCTTGTTTTGACTGTGCTTATTGTCTTGAATTCAAAACAAATAGAAAATGCCAGGAGTCAATTAAGCATAGCTAATCAGTCCAATTAAAGGGGAAGAAGGTTCAAATAGGCATAAAATTGCATTCACCTCACGTGACCTAATTAGACTGTGAGCCTCATTTGACCAGCTGCCAGGTCGGGTTGCTAGCTGGCTGTCACTTGTGCGTGTGACAAAGTCATAAATGTATAATGGGAAGATAACATCAACTTTAAGATTTTTTTTCATTACTTAAACATGTTATGATGACATCAAGAGAGTAATTATGTTTTTCATTCCGAAAGCATCATCAGGACATGATCATGGGATTTATAAAATGCACTTTCTCCCGAACAAAAACATACGCTTTTTGGCTTAATCACCGTTCCACCATAAGGGGATCCGGACTTAATGCCGTGTGCGTTTCTTTTTAGGGTTACGAGGACCCGTAATCCTCAATTGTGACATATGGCTTTTGACAACGGGCCACAGCTGAGTTGTAGGTGCTCAAATGAGCCAATCATATAATGGAGTTTGGGCCGGGGGGGGGAGAAAAAGGGTGGAGGACACGAAAGGGTAGTGTCTCATCGCAGACGAGGCCCTCAGACAAGACAAGCAGCATCTGGCAAACTACATCAATCTGTAATCAATGAACCAACTGGTAGATGGGATTATATGCCTAATTGCACATCCAACCAGTCCATCCCAAAAATAACCAGACAGCATCACTTTGTGTCCCTGACCCACTCGCAGAGACAGCCATTATATGTACTTGGCCTGCGCCGTGATTAATCATTAAAAACCTGCCTGTACGCATATAATCCTGGAGTTGGTCAATCCAGAGCGACGGCAAGAAACACAAAGCATCACTCCTTAAACACAGCAGCGAATTAGGTCGTAGGAAATTAAAATGATATTTAGAATTCAATATTTAAATGACGTTCGCTGGCCATATATTCACATACAAAATTAAATACAACTAAAAAGTATGTTAATTTAGTCCATGGTTGGACAATATTCAAATATTATTGCTGCACAAAGTCTCACAGGCTTGCACCAAAAAATTAATAAAAACAACATGATTAAATAATGTAAATAAATATTAGAAATACATAAATAAAACAAATTACACAAATATATATTATCCATATACATACATACATACATACATACATACATACATACATACATACATACATACATACATACATACGTACGTACGCACGCACGCAAGCACACGCGCGCACACGCGCACACACACACACACACACACACACACACATACATACATACAGAGAGAGAGAGAGGTAGATATAGGTCCAGATATACAGTAAATATACAGTTGAGTATACACTTTTTTGGAGGTGGGATCGTACACAATTCCTGAAAAACCAAAATATTTGGTCACATCCGGCACGAAATTGTCAGGCAAATTCCACACTGATTTCATACAAAACAGAGTATCTAAGCATGTTTCAGGTTTCTAGACAAGAAAATATACGACGTTGTAGAATCAGCCAAGGTATTGTGCCCTTGAATTCCAAATGTTGTGTAAGCAGATGGGAAATAAGAGACAGACAAATGGTTCTGTCTGTCCCTTTATTTTTTGGCTCAGTACACAGATCAATTATTTATTTCCCATCTCCATCTGACCTTAAGGACACGTATGCCCCCCTCCCCTCCCACATACTGTCCCACAAATCATTCAGGCCACAGTATTGAATAACAACTATTACAATTGAAAATATGAATAAAAAGAGTTTTGCGACATGATGAGCGATATCATTTCCAGGTTTTGATGCAATAATCTGCACACCATCTTGTCCACATTATCCATGATCTTTAATCCTCAGATTTTCAGTGAAAATCCTTCGGGCAACCAAGCACACTTTTGTAGCCTCAGGCTAATCTCAGATTATGCCTCTCATCACACCGAGACCAGATACACGAGCAGTGAAAGGAGATTTGGGGGCATTTGTTGCATGATACTACTTAATAGCCATGTGGGAGAAGAACAAAAAAAAAATAGGAAGCTTGATTATAGATGGATTTGCAAAATAATAATAATAATAATAATAATAATAATAATAATAATAATAATCAGAATGCTTGGCAAGATCTTGGAATAAAATAAGAATGATAAAAATAGTTGTCATTTTTTTCAAATCTAATTTATAAAGTCATAAGGAACAGTATTGTGCTTCAATACAGTAATTGTCCAGTGTTTAATTCCATTGTAACCTTTTCAGACAAAATGTTTACATCAATTTAAATCCTTGAACATAATAATGGTTACTCACTGTTTTATATAAACATGAATACATCTAAACTCGGTTTGTTGTCGGCTTTATAAAGTTTGTTTGGAGCATCGGTTGTGCAAGCAGATGGTAGGCTTTGGTGCTTGTGACACATGGCATCGAGTGAAGCCTCGGCCAGAGAGCCCAGCCCAAGATAATTGGAATTTCATTAAGGTTTTTTGTTTGTGTGTGTGTGTGTGTGTGTGTGTGTCCCCGTGTGTGTGTGCATGTCGATTTTATATGCATGTGTGTGTGTATGTGCGGTGAGTGGGTTTTAAGGAGTCTGTTGCATGGCTGTGAGGGGGTGGCAGAGGGCAGCGACTCCACCTGCTGCCACCTGTTCATCTGCTGTGTGCCTTATAAAAGTGGCTTCCTTCTCTGGAGCACAGACACCTTGGACTCTTCAGACTATACGCTCCATGGAGGTTTAACCCTTTGATGCTCATAGCAAACAACGCGGAGGTCAGACCAGAAAGAACCTGGAGCACACCCAAAGATTTGAACTACGCATTTGAAAGTTCTAGGATTTGGAAGTTCTCATTTACGGTTCAGTTCCTCCAGCAAAAACATGAAGCCTCGCCGGTCGAGCTGCACAGACTCCGGATCCGAATCCTCAGAGGTGGACTCTAGGAGCCCGGAGAAATACGAGTCGGCCATGCGGCGAAGAATGGCTGCCAATGCCAGAGAGAGGAAGAGGATGCAAGGGTTGAACACGGCCTTCGATTGTTTACGAAAGGTGGTGCCGCAGTGGGGTCAAGACAAGAAACTGTCCAAGTATGAAACCCTACAGATGGCTCTCAGCTACATCATGGCACTCAACCGCATCCTGATGGACACCAAGAAGCACAACGCTGCGCATAGGCAGTGGGTGGACTTCCAGTTTGACTGCGTGCAGCCTGACAACTATGAGTACCTCATGAGGTACGACTCCACGGGGCAGGACTTTATCAACTCCTCTTTTTCGTATCAGTTTGATGGGGATCAACTCAACATATAAAAAGTACATTAAAAAAAAGAACAAAATATGACTAATAATAATAATAATCTGCTGTTTGGCATGCAAAACTGTGTTGTATGTGGCAACGTGAAACCATGTTTTTTTCTTCAATTACGGAGACAGTAAATACAATTGTATTGATTTGAGTCTTATCTTTGTTGGGTAATCAAGACTTCTTTTTTTGAACGTCTTTGACGTGTTTATGTTGGGATACTAATGTTAGACGCGGTGTTGTTAAAATGACCATTCGTTTGAACATACAATGTGAATTTATGGCTATTTTGAATATCCAGCCTGGAAATGTGCAGTTTTAGTGCACCGTGAGAATCATAGGAAGTAGTTGCATAGCTAAATCTAACGTGTAATTATTTAAGAGCATTTTTTTACTTGCAATCTGTTGTTTCTCACATGCTGAATTATAGTTTCGGATTGAAAATAAATACTTTTTTAAGAAAAATATATTCTGTTGACTTTTTTATTGAGATCATCATTATAATATTTGCCCTGATCGACTCATATTTTAACATCCAATATTATCCGAGAAAGATTTGGTTTAGCAATAGAAGTAGCTAGTAGCTAGCACTCCTTGTTAGCATAGCAAACAGTATCTCCACTTGTCAAGCGGCCGGGTTCTATTCCCTGGTGGGGGGGGGGGGGGGGATCAAGGTTTTTTTTTTTTTTTTTTTTTAGTATTTGTTATTTAGTTTTTTTTGTTCTTTTGACTTCACAATTGCACCGCAAGAGGGGCTGCCTTTCCAACACCTGCTGTATTTTTTTTCTATTTCTTTCTTTCCTTTCATAATTTAGCTGCTCTGAAATCCAATCCAATCCAAGTTTTTTGTAAATGTTCCCACTGTGGGACGATTAAAGTCTTTCTGATTCTGAAAAATTGCAGCTAGTTTCCTTCTTTGTGCGCTACGAAACATTGTTACTGTAGATTATGTCACTTGGACAGAGGACAGGGAGGGACAGACGGAGTGTGTGTGAGAGAGAGAGAGAGAGAGAGAGAGAGAGAGAGAGAGAGAGAGAGAGAGAGAGAGAGAGAGAGAGAGAGAGAGAGAGAGAGAGAGAGAGAGAGAGAGAGAGAGAGAGTGAAGTAGATATAGGTACAGAGAGAGAAAACACACTCACAGGCACACACACAATCTTGTTTTTAGGGGAATGGCAGGCCATATCCACTTGTGCTGCCCCATCACATGTAAATCCTCCATTTGTTCACAGCTTCTGTAACACCGAGATAACAGAATCTGACGTCAGCAGTGACAAAAATAAGAGCTCAAACCACAACAGCATTTCTAGTTGTCATTCTCAAGAGTACGATTTGAAATGAAATATATTTTCGTTTGAGACTTGACGTCTCGCGCGGAACGACATAAGATTGTTGGCCGTCGGGGCGCCATCACACATTTAAATAGCAATCACGCCCCATTGTCAAGTGATTGACACGGATTTGAAAAGTTTGAATGGTGGCACAAGCCAGAGAAGATTAACAAAGCCTCTGAGCAAGATGCCGGCCTGGCTTCAGTAGGGCAGCAGGAATTAAACACCATTGTGTGCTAATGGCTGCATGTAATCGCTTAGTTCGGAGTCGCTGAAGCATGAGTGGACAGAGCTGGACCCAAACACTGTGCTTTTTTTATAATAAGACACAGACAGTAGCAGTGGCTTAATTGTAGCAACCAACTACTTGTCACTGGAGCTCTCCATACTGAAAATGTATGAAACTACTGTATATGTGGGAATTTCCATCCCAAAATATCGGAGGTACAATGCCCAATAAAATACAAGGCCTTTAAATGAGACCAAATGTTGTGACATAAGCTTTGAGGTGCATTTCGTTTTGGCAAACACTGATACAGATGGTCATAATGACTCATTGGCCACATTGAATGCCTGCATACCTAATAAACGCTTTCTTGACAGTTGGCATGTCAAAAATGAATAGAGGGTAGAGTCAAAAGAGTGTGTCAGTGACAGTGCAATTACGCTCTTCAATTAATTCAGTCACGAGCAGCGAACAGTTGGCAGTAAGGGAAAAAAATGGGCAAGATACAGCTCATGATTGCATTAGTTGGGAATCAGTGACGATAATGTGCTCAGCAGGAAAGTCATTGAGAGGATTGAATGGCAAAACAATGTTGCGTATTATTTAATGATTAGGAAGGCTTTACACAACATGTTTACAATACTATACACACTTGGGAATTATTTTGAAAAATGGTGCGTGTCCCTCGCCGACTGTCCAATGACGGCTGGTATAGGCTTCCGCATGCCCGCGAGACCTCGGGCAGGTCAGAAAATGGAACATCGAAGGAATGTGGGAAAAGACAAAGGTGTTGTTTTATAATATAGGTAATATTATTTCTGGACTAAGAAGATTTACATCACAGGTTTCAAAGCCAAGGCCCGGGGGCCAAACATGGCCCGTCACATGATTTTATTCGGCCCGCGAAAACTAATCAAACTTGTAAATTGCATGATGCCTGCTAAAGTCCGAACCAAATTTTTAAATTGTCCCATAATACCACAAAAACAGTCATTACAATCATTTTGGTTTATTCTTTTCTACAAGGGGCAGCATTTCCCTTTTTTCCATGTTAGTGCTTTGTTCCAGATTGAGCTGTTGTTAAAGCGCTATATAAACCAATATGTATGTGATACCCGCCCTCATTTCAAGCTCATATACCTCCGGACCCATATCATTTAGGAATTAACTCTTTTTTCTGATGAAAGAAGAGAGTCTTAGGTTTCTAACGCTGTATTGAATGTTGATGTAGTCCGAAAACTCAATATTCTGTGGGTCCTGGAATTCAAGTGACAATGACAAAAATCCTAGCTCTGCAGTGAACACATTTTTTTGCACGTCTGGCAGTGAATGAGTTAATTTGTTATACACTCTATATGTAATATGTGGAGGGGATGAAATATTCTAATGGCTTCCCCAAATTCATAACGGCCCCCGAGAGGGAACCGTAATTACAATGTGGGCTATGGCGAAAAAAAAAAAAACAGTTTGACACCCTTGACTTAGATTGTGCCCCTTTCGTTCAGATGATACAAAAAAACTAAATATAATATATCGGAGTGCATTTCTACAGCACAAAAATTGACATCTACAATATACAACAGCCACTGAGATAATAAATAAAAACAAAGCAATTTTTAAATAGTGTTCTAATTTGTATTTTTGGATTTTAATAATTGGTGTATATATCAATGAATTCGTTATCAACCCATCATCCTACTGTCGCCTCAATTTCCCAACGATGACGACCTATGCTCTGGCAGAAGGCCCGGGAGCTCCTCCCTCCACATTGCTTATGTCACCTACTCCTTATAAGCATCCAATTGCGCAGGTGTTCAAAAGCCGCCGCCACAGCCCTTCTTCACTTTCCTCTACGATCCTGCACCATGAAGAGTCTGAACAACCGTGCCGAAAGCCACCTGTCCGGCCAGGTGGAATGCGAGTTGGAAAACACGGGTTCATGGGTGAACCAGGGTTACATTGAAAACTCGTCACCTTTGCCAAGAGTTGTGAACACCGTCTACAATCCTCAGCCCCTCTTTCAGGGTTCTATGGAGAGCATCTACAATGTGGACATCTCCCGCCCGTTGCCGCAGGAGTCACACTCGGCTGATAAAATCTTATCGAAGGAACCCGGAGGTTGCTGCTCTTTCATTAAAGGTAAGAACATTCTTAAATCGGCTGGTTCTACTACTCCCATTGTCAACCATAACACCCATCTACGAATCTTTACCAAGACAACAATCACTCCAAAATGCATGATAATCATGACCTACTGGTTTTATGGATGCAACAACAATTTTCTGACCCCACCTTCCTTCTTTTCAACATTCTTGGTAGGTTTATGGGGAACGACACTGACGAAGAACACCTCAAACAACCGGGAACTGTTTGTCCGCACAACTCTACGCGAGCTAATGATCTATCTGGTCTTCTTGGTGGACATTTGTCTTTGTAAGTAATAAGATCAATGGAATCGATGAGTGTGCCTGAATTATGGTTATTAGACATGTAAAATGTTAATGAAAATTAGAAGGTCATTGGATTGAGGTGCATTTAAGCCATGACTTACTTGATTTTATATGGGATGGTGGTACAACTATTTTGATTGTTAACCTAAAACTTTATATTTTTGCTTACATTAAGATTAATTAATGGTCAAGTTTAGTTGAGACGGATCGACTAAAAAATAAAAATACAATGTGTAATGTTGTCTATTAACCTTTTATATGTAAGATGTTGAACTAGAACAAGGCAATTCAGAATCAGAATCAGAAAGCCTTTAATAGTCCCACAATGGGGAAATTTGCAGTCCACAGCAGCAATTTGAAAAGGGGGGGTGGGTGAAAATAAAGTACGTATTCTAAGCATAATAGAAATGTCAGAGGACTGAGATGTATACTGTAACTACTGCAACGGTAAAAAATGTTTCATAAAGAACTATAGAATTGGTCCAACATTTGGCAATTACCACCTTTAACCTCTCACAAAAGAAAACAAAACGAAAACAATAAGAAATATTTCATGACAAGAATTTTGGACAAATCTCATTTAAGCCATGAGCGAGACTGTCCAAACTTCCGAGTCGTCATTCAAAAGCACCTGGACAATCTAAAGAGGTCCAATAAGAGTTGCTCTTACATATTAGTGATGAATAATTCAGTTTCATAAAAAAAAATCTGATTAAAGTGGTGCAGAAGATGCTAGAAAATGTTGATGAAAATTATTATGAATAAATGACTTATGATATGGCACCCAAAAAACAACAACAATTGGTAGCATGAGTGAAAGTGTATCAAAATATGAAAATTTCCCTACTGTGGGATTCTGAATTTGGGACAGTTGTCTAAACATAAAAAGTACTCCCCTGCTTTGATACTTTGATACTTATTTATTTGATATTTATCGCATTCTATTTGTGATTGTATTGTATTTATTATAGTACTTATGCTTGTCTGTGACTGTAAAGTGTCCTTGATAGCTTTGAAAGGCCCTTAAAATGTAATGTATTATTATTATTAATTATTTGATACCTACCACAAACGTCCTCCCAAACACTCGATCTGAGAGTTTTTGTCAAACCATTAGCCGTGAAAGGGACACAACCGCAAGCTTTTTGCCCTTTAGCGATAAGCGCATTGGGCCTCGTCCATTGTTTCTTTGTCTGTGTTACATTGACATTGTTTGAACGGGCTATTTGCGACATGGGCTGGTGCGCTCTCTCCTCAAACAAATTACCGCCTCTAATCTGGATCCATCTGATGGCGGCAACATAAATACATCCAAGGAACAAGTGGCTTATGTCTGTCCTGCCTTTGACATGTCTTATCTTAGGAGCACCGAAAGGAGCAACGTTTACGGCCAGATACAAAGCCAGATGGCGTCAAGTCGTGAATAATGTTCACTATGTTGTCCTTTCAGTGACGTACGGCATGACGAGCTCAACCACCTACTATTACACTAAAGCCATGGCTGACCTGTTTGTAAACACAGCTGGAGAAAGTGGGGTTAAGTTTCAGTCCATTAGCACCATGGGGGATTTCTGGTCTGTGAGTATTTACCCTGACGGATTTCTCCTAGTTTCTTTTTTAACACAGTCAGAGGCTATTGGGTTATTTTGACCATTTGAACTTCTTTCGCTATCCATAGTTTGCCCAAGAACCCCTACTCGATGGTCTCTACTGGACAAAATGGTACAATAACCAGTCAATGGACAATGGTGATCAGTCCTTCATCTACTATGAGAACATGTTGCTGGGAGTTCCCAGGATGAGGCAGATCAAGATCAAGAACAACTCCTGCAAAGTTCACAAAGACTTCCAGGATGAGATCACAGGATGTTACGATGTCTACAATGAGAAGAAGGAGGATGAAATTAACTTTGGCCTAATCAACGGCACAGCGTGAGTTACACCCCCTCAGCGCATCAAGAAATAAGTATTTGTTTATGTTGTAGGCTAAAATGTCGGAGATCAGCCCCTACTGTCGTATTCGGATAGTCATTGTGTATGTGGCCTCTGATCTCTGCAGATGGAGCTACCACAGTGAGAAAGTGATCAAGGGTTCTTCACATTGGGGTTTGCTGACCACCTACAGCGGAGCCGGATACTTCCAAGACTTAGGTCGAACCAAGGAGGAAAGTGCAGTTCTACTCAGAGAGCTTGAGGAGAACCTCTGGCTAGACCGAGGAACCAGGGCCATCTTCATCGACTTCTCCACTTACAACGCAAACATCAACATGTTCTGTGTCATCAGGTAAAGACCAAAATTCAAATTGCTCGATCGGAATCGTGTTTAACGTGAGTCTGTTGATAGGTTGGTGGTGGAATTCCCGGCAACGGGTGGAGCTATCCCTTCTTACCAGATACGAACAGTCAAACTGATTCGTTACATCAACTACTGGGACTACTTCATCCTGGGTTGTGAAATGGTCTTTTGTTTATTCATATTCTATTATATTGTGGAGGAGATACTTGAGCTTCGAATACACAAGTTCTCCTACTTCAAAAGCATCTGGAACATACTTGACATCCTAGTTATATTGGTAAGAAAGAAACATTCTTCCAGAGTTAAGTGAGCTATAAACAATTAACGCGTCTGTCATTTCCAGCTTGCCATTGTTGCTATCGTGTTCAATATTTTCCGGACAGTCAAAGTGGACAAGTTACTTGGCAAATTGTTGGACCAACCGGAAATTTATGCCGACTTTGAGTTTCTGGCCTTCTGGCAAACACAATACAACAACATGAACGCAGTCAACTTGTTCTTTGCGTGGATCAAGGTAAAATATTACATCATTCCAATCTCAACTCTTGACATTGCCAAAATTCCTAAATATCTTCTTGTCAATCTAGGTGTTCAAGTACATTAGTTTCAATAAGACCATGACCCAGTTGTCCTCCACACTGGGTCGCTGTGCCAAAGACATTATAGGCTTTGCTATAATGTTCTTCATCGTGTTTTTTGCCTACGCCCAGCTGGGATATTTGCTATTTGGTACAGAGGTGGAATTCTTCAGCACCTTTGTGAAATGCATGTAAGAGATCTCCAGAACAGCAGAATGATTTGAATTTATGTTGTACTTGAACTCATCAGTCTTTCCATTCCCCCTGCAGCTTCACCCAGTTCAGGATTATCCTCGGAGACTTTGACTATGATGCAATTGATCGTGCGAACAGAGTCCTCGGCCCAATTTATTTTGTGACCTACGTTTTCTTTGTTTTCTTTGTCCTGCTCGTAAGTCAACCTGCTGCGCAAATTATGTCAATGACACTATGTTTAGACTGTGATGTTTTATATCTCTTTAGAACATGTTTCTCGCCATCATAAATGACACCTATTCGGAGGTGAAAGAGGAGCTATCGTCCCAAAAGGATGAGCTACAAATTAGTGACATCATTAAACAGGTAACTTGCATACTAAACATTTTAAATAGGATTTCACGTGATCCAGATTCTTCTCCAATCAGAGTTACATGAAGACATTCATGAAGCTGAAACTTAAAAATGAGAAGATATCCGATGTTCAGAGAGCTCTGCGCGCCGGATCGGGCGAAATTGAATTCAAGGATTTTCGAGAAACTTTAAAAGAGTAGGTGGAAAAGATGAAAGACGATTAAGATTAAGATAAATGTTGTTGTATCAATCGAATTAAACACAATCCTCACCATTCTGGTGATGTCGTAGGATGGGACATGCCGATCATGAAATTTCTGCAGCTTTCTCCCAGTTTGACCGTGATGGGAACCATATTCTTGATGAGGATGAACAGGAAAAAATGAAAACAGAGCTAGAGGAAAAGAGGGTTTGTCAAGTTATATGCTTTGATACCATTTAAAACATTCTCATTATCTCATATCTTGATTCACGTGAACGAGAAAGTCCCATAAAATGTTTTAATGTTCATATTTTCTCAGGATGCCCTCACTGCTGAACTCAACAATCTTGGAATGAACTACGGGAAAGAATTAGGAGAAAAGCCTCCAGTGATCTTAAATGGCCAAAAGAGCAACTTGGGTCACACGTTTATGGACCGAGAACAGTTTATAAGGTCACACCAAAAACATGTCCACATTTCAATCCAGTCCCTTCACGATCTCTCTCGTTGTGTCATTTGCAGATTGTCCAGGCAGGTTCTCAACCTTGAAAGTACCATGTGTGGCATTACAGCGAAGATTGAAATGATTTTGAAGAAAATTGGGATAGAGGACATCACTGAACTGAACAAAATAAATGGGAAGTCGATGACCAATCCTATTGTAAGTATCAGCCTCAAGCGTTGGCATTATTGCATCGTTGATATGTTAATGGGCCATTCTGAATTGCCCGTAAGTGTGATTTGCTTGTGTACATATCTTAAAAATAGCATTGAGTCAGTTAACTCATTCACTGCCAGACGTGCAAAAATGTGTCCAGTCCAGTGCCAGGATTTTTGTCATTGTCACTCAAATTCCAGGACCCACAGAATATTGAGTTTTAGGACTACATAAAAATTCAACACAGCTTTAGAAACCTTAGAATCTCTTCTTTCATCGGAAAAAAGGAGTTAACTCTTAAATTATATGGGTCTGGAGTTATATGAGCTTGAAATGAGGACGGATATCCAAAATACAATGCAATACATACATATTGGTTTATATAGGGCTTTAACAAGAGCTGAAGCTGGAACTAAGTGCTAACATGGACAAAAGGAGAAATGCTGCCCCCTTGTGGAAAAGAAGAAAAAACAGTCAGCGGTCTGACCAGCGCTTTATCGGCACCCAAAAAAAAAACATGAACACATTGATGAATGGCGCTCTAAGTCATATTTTCAATTCAGAATAAATTTTTGTGAATGAGTTAAATTAGTCCCGGTATATGAAATGACATAACCTGCAATTATTTTTTTAAAGTGTAAAAATGTATTCTAATCAAAATACACGAACAAATGGATTGTGACGCAAATATAATCATCACATATTTGACTTGTTTTTATAATTACTACATGCAGGCGGATAAAAATGCCACCGATGGGAGTATTTTGGTTTGCGTGGACCGAGGCACAAAGACTGCGCTGCCATCAGGCAGAATCTGTACCGTCCCCACATATGACTGTCATATGTGATAAAACCATGAGATGTGATAAAGGGGAACAAAGAAGGAGTTACAGATCAAATATGTCAATGCTTTAAGAGAAACATGTCGTCGTCACTGATATATCCTCCATTATTAACAGTTTCAACTCAACATACAAACATTTGAGCTTGGACAAGTCAAGTTTCACTGAAATCTGTAAATTATGTGCACTCTTTTTTTTTTTCTCTCTCTCTCTCTCTCTCTAGACATCAGAAAATGTTAAAGCACAAAAACTTAGATAACTGCATTGTTAAATATGATAGATTCCACTTAAATATAAAACTACATTTTAGACGTGTTGTGTAACTTATATACAGTATATCAAAATAGACTGTTGTTCAAGACAGTATAAAAATGTATAAAATCTGGCTAAGTTATTGTGGCTAAATAGTTTATGAATATAGTTATTTTTCCATTTACTCAAAAGTCTGTCAACTTCTTTGCTTAGTTTGTTGAAGAGTGAGTAATGGTCTTCAATGTTAATGTTCCAACAAGCATTATTCACATCACGTCGGTGTTGGGCTGCAAATGCTCAAATGCAAGTGAGCAACGTGTGTTGTTAGATGCAAGCTGCAGTCGAATACGTGCCTAATAAACATACTAACAGGTGTGGTTTGAACGTGTCTTTATTTCAAGTGACTAAACTGTGTTTTCTATTTTTCTAATGAAAACCACCCCCATCCTTTATTTAACATCACTTATCACGGAAGCAAATTGCCATTACATTCAATATCTTATGCAAACAAACATATACCGTGTGCACGTCACAATCGTGCAGTTCAAGCTAAAACATCATCTGCTTTCTGCTACTTCAAGGAAAAAAAGGGACATATCCGCAGTGGGTGACTTAAAAATTGGCCAAAAACACTTCCGGGGGACCCATGTATGATAATCATATTGAGTTTCAAGGTTATTCACAACATCCAACCCATAGTTATGTACACAGCATCACCGAAGCTGCAATTATTTGATGTTATTTTGTCAAGAGTCTTATTAATCCCAAACAGCATTTTTAGACTCTACCCCTGGAGAAAAAAAAACAAGTGTCTATTCCACACATGATACAACAAAACAAATGGCACATAATTTCAAGCCAAACAAAAAGGTGCCTATGATTGCATTTCACTTGAGAGTGCATCAAGGACCAAATATAGAGAGGGGGAGGGGGGGTTGCTGTATTTACAAATCCTTCCACCAACATGCAAAAACCCTCAAAATTAAGGAAGGATATATGATCTATTTGTCGTTACAAAGGTGGGTGATTAGAAAATGCTCCATAGTCAGGGATTGGTCTTCAAGGAATAATGAAAAAGAAAAACTTTATATTCCTCTAGGAAACCAGCCCAGAATCAGCATAAAGATTATCTGTTAACAAGATGAGGAATTGTTTGAACACTTCAATTCAATGCATCAGTGAGCCTCAGTTTTTTTTTCCTTTGCTGTGAGACAGGTTCACCAAAACAAAATATATCAAAAGCTTAAAGAACATGCTGACAGAGCGGTGAAAGTAATATGAACATTGCTTGTCACTAAAAGAAATGTCACCGCTGCTGTAATTATTTTAAAGCCACAGCACTCAATAGAAATTGTTGTGCTCTGCAAACTATTTCAGAAGCTATTTTTTTCCAAATCACTTTTCATCTGCATCCAAATTGCAGTGACTTTATGGCTATTGGCTAACCCCCAGACCAATACTGTATGGTTGCCGTGGCTCATTGCAATTGTTGCAGATTTAAATTAAAAATACCAACTCATGACTTGTGTTTTTTTTTTAACTAATTATATCAAATAGAAAAAAATTCCGCCAAGCACGAGCAGTACATCAACATTCTGACTCGACTACAACTAACAAATGGAAAATATTCAATGTATTTTTATATTTGTGAAGAACACGATCGAAGTATGTATTGCTGCAGTTTCAGGTTTGAAGCATGTAAACCCATTTGAGTGAAATTCTACCAGAACACAAAATTTTGGATGCAGTGATGTGATTTTTTAGGCATGTATTTTAAAGCTTTGACTCCAATTGGAAATTTTATTGGGGCGAGTTTTTTTTTTACTGGGAGGGGAGCATTTTGCCCATAGCTAACAGATACTGCAGCTGTTCAGTAGGAGTACTGCATTGAATGTCACCTATTGTCCTTTTGCTCTGGCCCACATCGGTAAAAACTGGCAGGTGGCTCACTTGTGTATTGCAGTATATGACAGATTCGATGTCACATTCCAGAATACAGAAAAATACAAGGTTAACTGCACCAGGAAGGTTTTATAATATGAAAGTATTTTGTACTGCTTAATCCCTGATAAAAAATAATTCTCAAGAAAGGGCCAACCTGCGCCACGGGGGTGATTCGGACTGATGTTTAATGCTAGACTTGCATTTCATTGTCCTTGGAGCATGTTCATACACTGAATTTTTAATCTGAAGAGGGAGAAAAAAAATTACATTCTTAGTGAAATTGGCAGAATCAAAAAAAGTGTTATTTGTCCTATGAGGCAAACAGATGCTTTATGTATCATGGTTTGACCAGAGCTGGTTCTTCTTCGTAATGGGCTTGCGTTCAGACCAGCTCACTGTGTCTGATAACCAGACATGTTGAAGTTGGACAGGTTGGAGACGACCGAATTCGCCGAGGCTGAAGCCTGAGGCGATTGAGAGCCAAATCCTCCGACCCAGCCGGGCGACTGAGACTGCCTGTGAAATCAATAATTTATTAATATGGAACTTTGTTGCACACCTGGAATATTTAACAAGCGTGTTCTAACTATGAGGCAGTATCATGGCATTGTAAGGCTGGAATGAAACGCTGGATGATTTTGATACGTACTCTACTCCAAAGCTTTGTTGGTTCCACGATTGGCCATACATGTTGTAGGAGGGAACTTGCCATCCATTAGTCATATACTGCTGCCCATATTGCTGCTGTGGACTTCCGTAGACCTGATTCCACTGCCCCCACTGACCATATTCCACCTGTGATGATAAATCAAAAAAACTACATAAATAATGGAGTCATAATCAGGAGCAAACAACAGACTTGACGACAAAGGGCACACGATTGACGTTCATTCCAACAATGACATTACAAAATATATGACTTAGGGAGAATGACTTTACCTGCTGCGAACCTTTGGTCGTATCCTGAGATTCTTTGCCCCAGAAGCATTTGACTATGTGTCCTTCAATGCCTGTGCCATTAACTGACACAATGGCATGGGCGGCACTGTCATGGGAGGAAAACCTTTCCAAATAGAAGAGCGTTATCAAGCAATTTCACTCGACAAAAGAACTTGGTTGACATCTAGGGGCCAAATGTCGTAATTACCTGATGAAAGAATATCCTTTCTCTGGGAATACTCTGATTTCCATGATTTGTCCAAATGGTGAGAAGGTCTGACGCATTAAGGTATCTGACATAATAAGAGAGAAAGTACTCTAAGTACAGTTGTCGAAACTGACAAAGTACAAACATAATATTAACGCATTCACTGCCATTGCCGGATTTATTCAGGAATTGAAAAGCATGACATGGAGCACCATTCCCAAATTAGTTCGGGTTGTTTTTTCTTGCAGAGTGTGCTGATAAAGCTTCGGTCAGACCTCTGGCAATGTTTTTCCATCCCACAAGGGGCCCCCCTTTGCCTTTTGTACAGCCGCCCCCATAACTCCAGACCGACATAACGTAGGAATGAACTCTTTTTTTGCTGACAAAAGAAGAGAGTCAAAGGTATCTTACGCTTTATGGAGTCCTAAAACTCAATATTTTGTGGGTCACATTTTTTAACACATTACCTCGCAGTAAATGAGTTAAATTCAAAACACTGACCAGATAGTCCTGACTGGATGCCCCCACAGTACACAGTACAGTTCTGCGGACTGGATTGGCTCACAACATCATCAAACCGCAGTTGTTTTGAGCCATCTGAAAGGTACAAAAAATATCTTGAGCAAACCATTTCTCTGCAATCAACACACTTTCATTCTAAACTTACTGTCCTGAGAATTCTTTGGAGCAGGTGGCTTTCGCGTTGCCCAGTTGGTCCTGATTTGGCGACCTCCGAGCCACTGCCCGCCCATGTGAACGATGGCGTTCTCAGCATCCTATAAGACCAAATCAGGAAGTCAAAACCAAGAGTTCACTAAATACATTTCCGTATACCGACAAGCAATTCTAGTGGTCAACAACTGAACATTCTGAATTTAAACAAATAGTGGCCAGCTTACTATAACCACAAATGGGGCTGGAAATGTTTACTTTTAAATACTGAAATCTTGGAACACAATCAAAAAAGCACCAGAGCGGAAAATGGTGAAAATAAGGCAAGACATTTTTTTAAAGCATAGCTCCCCAGAAAAGTCCCTTGCGGTGTAGAGCTTCAATTGATCGCCAGCCAATCACAGTGTTTTACAATAATATTTACAATTATTATCATGAATTTTCTTTCTTTGAGGCAGTGCACTTCTTCCTTGACAATTTTAAGAGCCGATGTAAAAAAGATACATGTATGGTGCTCTCTATTGCTGTGCGGGTGTAAGAGGACAACTCATTTTTTTCCACAAGAGTCCACTTTGGTTGCCTGAAGTGGACTATGCATCCATCCATTTTCCGTACCATTTATTCCTCATTGGGGACACTCTGAATTGGTTGCCAGCCAATAGCAGGGCACACAAAGACGTACAACAGTCACTCACACACACACACCTAGGGACAATTTGGAGTGTTCAATCTGCCTGACATGCGTTTTTGGAATGTAGGAGGAAACCGGAGGACCCGGAGAAAACCCACGCGGGGCCAGGCAGAACAGGCAAGCTCCACACAGGGGGGCCGGAGCGGGACGCGAACCTCTGCACTGTGAAGCCGGTGTGCTAACCACTCGACTACCAGGCCACCCCCGGACTATGCATCCAGCGACTAAATAGAGCGTGGCCACTATTTGGGTAAATTCAGCAATGACATTCGGTTTAGCAATTTACATTCTGTTTGTTATTCTCAACAGTGTTATAGTAGGAAGTTATATAGAAAGTATCCCAGACTGTGTATATTATTTTAGCCGCCTATAGATTTGCCCTCCACCCAAAAAAGTAAGAATAATAAACAGGAAAAGAAATAACCTTTCATCTGTGTTGTGGCACTGGAGCCTTACCAGTTTGTTGTAGAAGGACACAAATCCATACCCCTTTGATTTAGCCGTCGCCATGTCCTTCACAACACGAGCATCTCTGGAGCGAAAAGTGAAAGGTTGCAGTGAGTATTTCAGCCAAAATAAAGTGTTTTTATTTTTAAAAAAAGGAGCCACGCAAGACACACCGAACTGTAAATCCACTACACTGTTCAATATTACTGGCCCCTGGACTGAGTGCTGACTCACTGACTCAAAAGCAAGATTTTAAGTAGGCATACATGCAGTCTACAGGTTGTACACATTTTAAGATGTCTTCTTAAATTATTGCCACAAGAGCATCGCTTTATCTCCTATTTTTAGTCTCATGAAATGTGCGCTGCACACTACCATGCATTCTTAAACTACTCTTCCGGCCTACAAATGAACAAAACGTATAGGATGTGTAAGAGGGAAAAAGGAATTAAATGGCAGCTTTTCTTTTGTCCCATGATCAATTCTTGACCACCGATATGGAGTATGGCATTTGGGGAACCGCAAATTCTGAGAACTCGACAATTTTCGTACATTTGAGAGGAATTTCCCCATTGTGGGATTATTAAAGGTTTTCTGTTTCTGAAGACTTTAATGTGAAAAACTTAGACAATTGAATATAAAGCATTTGAAATATAGATTTAGGGGAATGCATTTAATATTAAATGTGATCATCTATACTATAATCACGTAAAGACAGTATCTACAAATAAAGACAGAGGAAAAATGGAATAAATAGAGAAAAAAAACTACATCTGAGTCTCCAGAGTGCACAGTTCCTTGCTGTTAGCCTTCAATCTCCTGTCCAATCCTATGAGCATTTCTGTAAAATAATCAAAATGCTATTACTTCATTGAGACCCACATCTAAAAGCTGTTAAGGTTGACATACACAGCTTACATTGCGCTGACACTTACCATAGACTAAATATGCATAGGAGAGCAACACTGGCTGACAAAATCCACAAAACAAGTTAACAACGAGAAGAGAGCACTTCAGTGAAATAATCGGACATTATTTCCTAAATGGTAAATATTTGTCGGAAAGCTGAAAATCTGCACATACATCACAACTTGACTGTGTCTCTCTTTCCGATTAAGATAAAAAAAGTTATTGTGGCTCCTCAAACTAACTCTGACTTCTGAATCTACATAAGATGAACGAGAACATTTTATTAAACATGCAAAGGGATGCGTTTGTTTTCCTTTGGACTCATCTTTTTAGGAACACATTTCAGAATCCACCAAGGGGACAACGTGAACACAAATGTTTTGGTTTTGCTGTTGTTCTTCCATGGGTTGAAAATAACTATCAATATCATTCTTCCGTGTTCTAAATTAAGTGATACATAACATTTTGAGTAACGTATTCTATAAATATGATTGCTTAAGTAATATGAGCTTTTGAAAATGGGTGGCAAATCATGATTCTAACCAAAAAGCTTCAATGTTGTGATAATGAAAATAAATAACGAAAACTTACGAGATTCTCCCAAAAGGAGCAAATGCAGCCCTCACATCTTCAGTAGTAATCTCGGGACTCAGATCACCCACAAACACATGAAAGTGATCTGTATTGGCATAAAAATAATTACTGTTACACATATGTTCCCATTTCACTCCCATAGTTGTTCCTACTACTTACTGGACGTGTCTTTCTTTTGGCTACTGGGAGTGGTGGCCCAATTTACTTTGACTTCCTGAAAATAAACGAAACAAACATTTCATTTATAACAGGAAGGCAGGCATAGTCTGCGCAAGATGAAAAAAATACCATGGTTTGAAATTGACTACATTTACACCAGTAAAGATATCCCACCTTCCCTAGTATTTTCCTTCCATTCATAGCTGCTACTGCTGCAGCAGCATCTCTGTGTTCAAAGAATTCCACAAAGCAATACGGGTCATTGGTTGTATGCTGCAAGAGAAAATGTCAAACCAAGTAATTAGTTTAACCTTTGGATTACGTTGTATACGCTAAATGATGATTTCAAATTCCTGTCACTTTTTTGTTTGTAAGTGAAAGATTAAATCACATAATTTTTATATTTTCCACCGCAACGTTCAGGGCATAAAACGAATCGCTTTGCGTACATTGCTAACATTCATTTCTACATTCGAATCGCAATATAGGACCAAACTAAGTTCACCACTTACCTCGGTGATCATTTTACAACTTTTACAAGGCCCTATTTGAGTAAAGAGTTGTAGAATTAGAATCTCAGTCACATCTCTGGATAGGTTTCCCACGTAACTGGAAGGGAAAAAAAATAATCCATGTAAGAGTACTCACACATTTCAATAATATAAACAACACAAGCGTTGACACTATGATGAAGGCTTGTGTGTGGTTAACCCAGAAAAAAACAACGTGCAACTTAGTTCCTTTCGCTTGAAAGCATGAAAATCCGCCGAGCTAACACTGCTAACAATTTAGCTGTTCTTGCGGTACTTCGACTCAATTCAACTGTTACGGAACATATTGAACGAGGAACAAAAATAGCTGTGAATTCATATTTTTTTTGCAAACACTGTTGATTGACGTGATCTTCAACTTTACTGTTGCCAGAAATACAAACCAATAAACGCCCGACTTCGTGTTAAGTTAGCAACCGCGTTTTAAAATTAGCACGCATACGTTTTCGGAGATTAATAAAACTATTGGAATTTACAGTGTCCTGGGGTATGAATCGTCGTCCATTATCGATGTCGACTGTCAGCAAAAGCAACGAAGAAAAAAAAAATCTAATTTCTGGTTAACTAAAGTTTCTCAATTCCTTGGTACGCTAAATCAACTTGCTAAATCAACTTGCTAACTAGCCAAAAGCTAGCTAACCGGACACCAGTCGTACGTCATGCTGCTACGACACAAGTTTCGAGAACGCATGCGTATTCAGTCACACCATGTTTGACAGAGCTCCAAATATCTTCTTCCCCCTCTTTTGGTCTCGTCATCTCGGTTGCCAAACAACTTTATGCGCCATTACTGCCACCAACTGATCTGGAGATTGAGCAATTGATCTGGAGATTGTGTCCGAACGATCTCCAAATGTCAAATATGAACCTCGTTTTATTTATTTGTGTCAGGCTTTCACTGTTTGTTAGAATCTTGATTGTCTCCCTCCAAACTGTTCTCATGCCTCGCACCCCCTAAAAATAATTTTCGATTAAAGTTTACAATTAAAATCTAAATAGTCGCTAGTGATTGGCGGCCCGGTAGCCGAGTGGTTAGCACTTTGACTTGACGGTGTAAAGGTACACGGTTCAATTCTATCTGGGACCTTCTTGTGTGGAGTTTCAATGTTCTGTGCTTGCATGTTTTTTCTTATTTAATTTATTGAAAATTGTCCCGAGGTAGGAATGTGAGCATGAATAGGTGCTTGTTTCTGTGTGTGCCCTGCGATTGCTACCGCTAGAAATCGGTTCAGGGTGTCCCCCACCTTCTGCCTGAAGACATCTGGGATATGCTCCAGCATTTGGGCAATGGGTAGGCCTAATTGTGAAATGATGAGCCATGTTTATGTATGTGTGTTCGGGGCTGGGGTGTGCTGCGCGACAGCCATGCCTATCTGTCCAGCGCTTTCCACCCCCAGCATTAATCCAGCTATTTCGAGAAACTACCAGCCCACTTTTCCACGTCACTTGAAGAATCTTTAAAGCGTCCGTCGCCGGTATTAAATGTCTCAGTGCTGGGCAGCCAGAAGCATGAACGGCATGAAAACGCAGCCGCCGACAGCGACGATGGCGACGAACGACAACAATCCCTTGCCCCTCGGATGGGAAGTTAAAATTGACCCCCAGACAGGCTGGCCATTCTTCGTGGATCACAACAACCGCACCACAACCTGGAATGACCCGAGACACGACGCGAAAAAGGTATCGGCGCGCGATAAAGTTATTGTATTGAGGAACGCGCGTTGTGTCATTTTCATCGTGCCACCGGCCGTTCAGACTCGTGAAATGTTTCGAGGGGCGCAGTTCGCTCGGTGTGTTTGCAAAGGAACGCTTTTGACCATAGGCCATGTTTGCCCCTCAACTCCCCCTCACACGCGCATTCTCCTTACAAGCCTTTTCGAACGGCTCACCAATCCTGTTTTGTCGCCGGGCACTGATCTAACGACATAATTACTCGGTGACTCATCCTGCAGTATATGTGAAGACCACCTTTGACTTCCAATATCAGTTCCCTTATGGCGACAAACACCGCGACGTCCTCATATTAAACTTTTCCCTTACAAGGCTTTGACGGAGGAGCACTGTGGCCAGGGTGCAGTCTATATGTTAGGATTACCATATACTGTATTCATATTTACTGTAAGCATGGAGAAAATTATAGATATTAACGAAATGACAAAAGACAGGAAGGGGGCTCGTGTGCTGCCACTTGTTAATCTTCAGTGAGACGTCGCTGTCGAAGGTAGAAGCTGCTGGAAAGAGGACAGCTGTCAGTGGATAAAATGGGTGCAATGCTGTTGCCTGTGAGCAGGCTCCCCATAATGAAATGGCAGAGGGCAAAGGGTCACTCCCTGAAATTGTATAACTTGCTTTAGACTAACAGCAGACGGGAAAATGATCTAATCATATTAGGGGCATTTCAAATCTCTTTTGGTTTTGATATCTTTTGATATTTGTTGTCAGTGGTTACCCAGGCAGAAATCAATGAACTATGAATAAACCTGTTGCTTGTATTCCGCCTTAGCTGTCACTGGCAGTTGCCTGAGACACTTGAGTTATGTTGTCAACAATACAAAGCTGTTTTTAATTCCAAACCCATATGAACCGTAGAAGCAGCATACATTTATTACTGCTCTTTTATAAGATTGTTCTGTATGCACCTAGATAATCCGTTGTTTTAATGTTGTTATAGTCAAAAAAATGATTCAGAAGAAGCTGTTGAAAAACCGAGTGTGGATACCTTTTTATTATTTATTTATTCACTTATTTTGTTATCGTAGTAACACATGAATACAAATATGAACCAATTACAGCATACTAACCAGAGATTGTCTAAAATACAAAAGTTCATGTATGTTGGGCAATCAGTATCAGAAAGCCTTTAATAGTCCTACGATGGGGAAATTTTCACAATTATTCATAGTGCATTTTTAACTTTACATTTATGTCAGGATTGAGACCTCTTTAAGGCTTCAGTTTTCTAGACATTTTTTGAACATCTTTTAACATTTAACAAAAGGAGCCCATTTGTCTCGTCTTTTTGAAATCCAGGGTTTTATTTACCGTTCCAGTGTGGAGTTGGCATGTTCTCCCCCTGCTTGTGTAACTTTTCTCTCATAGTTCAGAAGTATCATACCCCAAATTGTCCATAAGTTTGAATGCGTCTTTTGGACTGACTCAATTTAAATGTAAATATTGCTATACACTTGAATCATTTATGAGGTCCAAACATTATTACATTTACCATTGCACATTTCCACTTATAGAAGCAAAAAAATGAGCTTTTTAGTTGGAGCATAGTCAAAACATATTTATTGGTATTGTTAATTTCCAGCGCTTGTTTGAATTACTATGACTGCAGGTAACATCTCACTTGACACCTGTTTTTTTTACATTTCAATTCATGTGTACATTCTTCAGGTTCAGGAAGTGTCAACAAATGGACCCAGCACACCACCAGAACCAAGCCCCCTGGAGACACAGAAGACCTTTGTGAAAGAGATGAAGCACCCCATCCTTCGGCCAGGTTATGTCCCTATCCCAGTCTTCCACGAGGGTGCAGATCTGAAACAGCAACAGCACCCGTGCTATTCGTTCATCCAACCAAGCACTGCACAGAATATCAGGACAGAGGGAAGAATACCTTCGCCGACCCCAGGGTTTCATTGTAGGCCTAGGTCACCTCTACATGGATCGGGCGACACCTGCTCCACAGGGCCGGGAAAAGCCAGCTCGCCTGTATCTCAAACAACAGAGGTTGGTCAATAACAAAGACTATGGTTCTAATTTGCAATGAAGCGGTCTAATAAATGAGACTAACATTTTCGTTTTGCTTTCAAGGCTTATACCGGCCTGCATAACCAACTCCCACGAACCAGCAGCAGTGGCCTTCAAGCAGGTTACATACCAATCCCAGTCATCCATGAGAGTACAGGAGGCCAAACGCAAGCACAGCCTCAGTTTAATCCATCCGTCCACTGTCAACGTGTACCCTATTCCGAACATCAGCAACCCTTCCACCGCCTCCAGCAGGACCAGTGGCCCGGCTATTCTGCGGCAATGCAGCCTCCTCGAGAAAGGGCTTCTCCCGTCTTGTATCCTCAGCACCGTGATACTGCTGCTATTCACCTACCACATAATATCAGAAGTCAGTCACCTATTGTAACACAGGTGCTGGGCGAAAAGCCGCAGGTAATAACTTCAGACTTACACGCAGATTGGTTGAGATATCCACATATTGAATCAACCTTTGATTGTTCACAGCAGAACATCATGAGAGAGCCACCCCAGAAAGTGGAGCAGGAACAAATGAGCCCTCTACAAAAAACGGAGAATATCCAGGTTCCTCAGCCTTTGCGCACAGACGCACACGGCCAACAGCCTCATTTTCAACAGCCTTCACCTCAGAAACGTCAACACTTCCAACAGCCACCGCCTCAACCACATCAACACTTCCAACAACCTCCACCTCAGCAACCACAGCAAGTCGAGCAGGTACCGCATCAGGCATCTCCGCAGCCTGAGCAATTAGAACAACAATTCCCACAGCTCTATCCAACAGAGCAAAACATTGCCGATGTCACTGAGCAAAAACCATCAGAAACGGAAGCACACGACGAGGCGGCTGTTGCCGCAGAAGTCCCACCTGTCAAGATGGAGGCCGAACAACCGCCTCAGTGTCTTGTCCATCCAGGATTGGCTAAAGTACAGAAGATAGTTGAGCGAGTTGCTCAATTGGAAGCGGAGGTGAAGAGCTATGAAGGGAAAAAAAATGATAAGAAGTACTTGTTGCTGGAGGAACTGCTGACCAAAGAGCTCTTAGCGTTAGATTCGGTTGATCCAGAAGGTCGGGCTGATGTACGGCAAGCGAGAAGGGATGGAGTCCGTCGTGTTCAGACCATATTGGAGGAACTGGAGCAACTGGGGGAGCCGTCTACATTTCCTGCCTTGGCGGAGGGAGAAAACCCGACACAGAAAGGAGAGCCCAGCATGATCACCAAGGAGAATGTTGCAATGGCAAGAGAGATCTCCTAACAAGAAACTGCAAGTGTTTGTTTGATGGTGAACAAAATTACACCCCTGCACTGTTTTTGTGAAAATTGCATGCATTCATTTACAGTGTTGGTCTTTTATTTATTTATTTTTTTGGCATTCACCACATCATTGATGGACGCTCTTTGTTGTCATGCTTTTGGAGATGACATTGTTGCCTTCTGTGTTGTGCCAGTGTCTTCATAGCAAAACACCTGTCAAGAGCCAGGTGTTGACATGAAGTTTGAGCCAGATTCAAGTTTGATGATGAGGCCTTTATCATACAATCAAAAAAAAAAAGTATTTTCTTAATGATACGTGTCGATGCCTTTTTGTCTTTATTCAACATTGTATGGAGCTTTACTCAATCCAGTCGGCACATTTGTTTGTATACAGTGCATGAAGAGTGCAAACATTTGGGGCTTTGGAGATGAATTCACTGCAAAAAAAGCTGTTGACAAAAGCATTTCCCCTTTATTACAATGTTTGAGCTGTTTTGTGGCAAAAACAAAATGAAGTTGTCATTTAGGATGCTGCTTTTTGGGTCGTGAGTTATTTTGTCATCTTTGCACTTCATGGAAATGTATCCCAGTGAATGATCAACATCATTTTTTTGAAATATGTGTTTCACCACTTTTGATGTGTTTTGAGTGTTTGTATCGACATCGGTGAATGTGTACTTTCAATGCAATATATCAAGTATTTATATTTCACTATATAGTATTTTACTATATTTATGACTGTCTAAAGACAAATGGACCTGTGATGTGACACAATCAGCACTTGGTGCTCATTAAGAATCAAGAGTTCAAACGGTCTTTGCAGAAACACCAAAGCCACAATCTGTAATATCACAGACAAAAAAAAAACGCCTTATCAGTGCAATACGACACCAAGCTATCACTCGAAAAGTGTCAAATTTTGTTTTATGATTAGCCTCGCACAATTTGTGTCAAGATTTGTCACCATAGTAAGCCCTCTGTAATGCCTTATCACCCTCACAAATTATGGATTGTGGCTTAGTATATAGATCGCAGGTGACGAGTCAGAGATGAATGCATTGTTGAACGCAAGTCATATGGGTATGGTTGAAATAAATTGTATTTGACGGTTTTCTGACTAATATTTTGGTCCATCCAAGTACTCACAACAAGCACAAGTATACAGTAGATACAATTGTTAAACAAAAGACTATCAGTAGTACTCAGTAGTTAACACTCTGGTCCACATTCTTCCATGTCACTGCTACCTCTGTTTTGTTCTTCGTTATAACAATCAGGATTTTAACCAAGGTTGACTTTATCGCTACGTTTTTTTTTACATTGTGTAATCATCTGCGGGGATTGAAACTAGTGCTCTGTCCTATTTTGACAAAGTAAATTGTAGAAAGCTCAGATACCTGCCTTCAAAAGTATGACGTTTTCAAAGAAATACATAAATTACAGACTGCGGAAAAATATCTGGATGGATAGTCACAAGTACTTGTGGGCTCAATTCATCAGCTACTAAATAAACTTTTTGAAGAATTGATTAATCTGTTGAATATTTATTAGGCTAAATTAATCAGATGAACATATTCTAATTTAGGTCGATCTGTTGAATATTATTTTGCTAATTTAATTAGATAAAACATTCAAATTTAGGTCGCTTTTTTCACAAACGGGACATTTTAAATTGACACTACACAAAATATACATACAGATTTTGAGTTAAAGATTGTCTTCAAACTTATTTTTTTTCCAAAATAGAGGAATTGATTAGTCGATTAAAAGTTTTGCTTCAAGTTCCCGATGCAACAGGATGATGTCCTTTTATTTTTTAGCTAGTTCACACAAAATGTTTCAACGGTTTTGTTGCATTTAAAGAGCTTCAAACCCAATCGTGTCCGTGTTATTGTTCAGATGCACACTTTATTTTCCCCGAAGGATGCCTCTGAGTCACAGAGAGAAAGCAATAACCCTTCACTTTCTGTGTGGGTGGTTGGGAACACTGCAACATCAACTACTAAGAAACATCGACACGGACGGAAATTCCACGCCCCAAAAAATAAACAATAAAAACAGTTTTGGGTAACATTTATTTTCAGTGTGGAAACTTTCCCCTCCCAGTGAAACGAGGCGACTCTTGGCTTGCACGCTACCTGCTTTGCCGTGGTGACGACAGGTCACGTGTCATTGTTTAGAGCAGGAAACTGGCATCTTCTGGATGTCTTCCGCGGCAGTTTATAGAGACAAGTCCACATTTATTTACGTCTTACTTTTTTGCCCAGCATAACAATGGGGAAGAATGCGTTTACAGTGGTGAAAGAGAGCAATCGCCAATATGTATATAAGTGGAGCAAACCCATCGAACAAGGGTCCAGCTGCTGTTAGCTTGTAGCCGTCGCGCACCAGCCGGAGGGGAACGAGGAGCTAACGGGAGTTAGCGATTCGCCGTTTGGATAACCGCTGTCATCCTCTCGTGTTGCTTCTGCTCCTCTCGGGGCTGGTCCTCTAGTTCATAAATTATTTTGTTGAACAGATATATGTAAAATGGAGCTGTTCCAAGCCAAAGATGATTATATTCTTCAGAACGGGGACCGCGCTCTTTGGTGTAGCCGAAAGGACGGTTCGATGACAGTCAAACCTGGTACGTATCATTCCGACAGTCAATCTTTTTGAATCGAACACGAATGTTTTTCTTGAAAAGCTCAAATCAAAGCATCCAATTGACATTTCCATGCAAGACAATTGTGGGGTAATTACTAGTACCACCAACGTCACCAAGTATATTCACAATTTGCCTGTCTAATAGTACCTACACGTTTGGCAAACTTCATGAACAAATCGTCTCGTTCAAAATTGTTTTTGTGCCAATGACTATATTTTGTGCCGTTGATTATATTTCATTTTCCTTGACTAAAGACAGACTGATGAATTTTCTTGTAACATTTTATGTTGGACACAGAGGAGAAAACCAGACATTCAAGTTCTTAATTATACGAATTAGCTGAAACGGAGTTATTTTATGAGAGCTTCCGCGACTAAATTGTTTTGGGAGTACTTAACCAGCGTGTTCCTTCTGACTCAATTCAGGTCTGTCTCGTAGTATGAAACCTTGTGTGTGACAAACAATTGATTGTCCTTTTGTTGAGTACAACTGACTATGGAGATCACAGTACTGTATATACATGACAGGAGTGATTAATTATAATAGAGCCTTCCAGACTGCTGAGGATTTTGATACTTGGAGTCCTAGGTTGTGTAGCCATCCTGAACAGGTCTACAGTTGCACCACTGTTTCATAATTTAATTGGAACAAAGGGTCCTCCTTCTCTCAACTTCAAACTACTCATCTGCTCACAGGAAAGCATTTCTTGACGGCACACCGAGTAGAGGTGGAATTGTTTCTGCAGGATTTAGCTTGTATTAATTCTCATACCAATGTTATACTCCCTGTGCCGCACCCCTCATGGTTAAATTTTTCGTCAGTGAATCAATCACCAGCAGTCCAATTTTCCTTTGAGTCAGCCTTACCGCTGTGTCGCCTTAACTGATCTCATGCCTGGTCTAAGATTTTTAACAGGCGTGTTTGTAAATAGACTGTGAGTGTTATGACAGACTAATGTTTCTCCTTTTAGTATAAATGTGGGGTGCTTGATGACTGACCGAGCACTGCAATTTGATGTGCTGAATCAAACGTTAAAATGTATTGTTTTTTTGAGTGATATCTGCGTGACTTTGTTGACAGTTATTACACGAGCTTTAGTCACACTTGCACAGAGACTTGCATTTTTTCTTGATTTACTTACAGCAACGGACCTGCTGTTTGCCTGGAACCCGGTGTGTTTAGGCCTGGTGGAAGGAATCATCGGAAAGATACAGCTTCACACAGGTAAGAAGATGAAGTACTCATTTAACATTTCATATTTAATGATCTGGAAAAAAACAAGATCTTCGTATTTGGCTACTTGCTCTTCTATTACTGTGACTCGTTTCACATTCACGAGGGAATGTGTGAATGTACTTTGAAATGCATGTAGTGATGAAGAGGAGTGATGTGGTGGTGATGATGCAATTGGTTATGATATTTTTCCTCTCTCATACTTGCCCTCTCAAAAATCGCAGTTATTATTACCTTAGGCAAGGACGTGTGTTATTTTCAGACATGGTAGTCCAACATGAGCTAATACTATTTTATTCAATATTTATTTACCAAATGTCTTGTGCTGCTGTACTCAAATCACTTAATAGCTGTTTTGAGTGTGGCTTCTTCACACCCTTTAGAATGTGAGGAATTCTGCACCCGCGATGCCGTCACCCTCTACCCAGCTCCCTTTCTTTTACGCCTCTTGCTAGATCTTCCTCTTGGACTTGTATTAATCCGCCAGAAAGCGCTTGTTGGCCATTTGCCAGGCGAACACAAAGTCTACAAGATTATCAAGATCGCTGTCATTCCTCTGTCTGATGAAGAGCCACAGGAGCTGGAACTGGAGGTGTGTATCCTAAGTCTGTATTCAGACACGTTGCAAAGTGTATGATGCTTGATCTTATTGAGCATATCAATGTCTATTTCGTAGCTGCAATATATTTGTAAAGCTTTATTTTGTGGACAGTCCCACAGAAAGGTCCAATTATAAAGATGTTTAATAATATAAGAGAAAGATGGGTATTGCTAAAGATTTCAGTTTTTCAGGGGAGCTTCATGGATGGTGAGGCACAATATTTTCAAGTGAGTAATACTGACGGGGAAAGATTGCTCATGAATACAGTGGTCATAGCTTCCACAGTTTTACATGGTGCTCCGGAATAATTAGCCCCCTCCTCCCATTCTCACTCTTCTGTGCACACAAGTCCCCTAGCTTCATGTAGCTGTCAGGCTGTTTACTAAATTAGTTTTCCTCCTCAGGGTAGTGCTCCTTATTTTGTCAAGTTTACTTTTATAACATCATGTCTGTCCGTCTGACTGACATTTTGTATATTACCTATACACTAAAATGATTCATTTTTTTCAGCCCTGCAAAAAACATCATTTTGGAATTGACAAGTCAGAGAAACTGGCTCAGTCTCCTGATGAATCCAAGTTAATGAAAACCTTAAGCCAGATAAAATCCAATGTGGCTGTGCCCATTAAAAAAAAGGTTGGTGTCTATTCAGTTTGTAACGCAACTAATGCTTCCTGGGTTTCTGATGCTTGTTCTTCTCGAGCAGTTTAATTACCTACCTATCTGTCAAATCTACCTAACCTAACTATTTTTCCCAATTCAATACAGTAAGGTCTCGTTATATCGATATCGGATATATCGATAGTCCCGGTTATATCGATACTATTTCTATGCACGCACGGAGAAAATTACATGCAAACAGGGTCGGATATATCGATAGTCCCGGTTATATCGATATTTTTTCGGACTCCCTTGAATATCGATATAACGAGACTTTACTGTATTTCCCTGCCTTCCAGGTGAAGGAAAACAAAGAAAAGGAACGCCTAGAGAGGCGGCTGCTAGATGAGCTCTACAAAATATTTGTGGATTCTGACTCATTTTACTACAGTCCCACCTATGACCTGACAAACACTGTGCAGCGCCAAGGAGACTTGGAAAGGTCCGATTTACCGCTTTGGAAACAGGTCTGGGGAGAAACACAATTTGGACCGAGGTCCCAAATTTTCTGTGATTGTCAAATGTAGAAATTGGTTGATTAAAATAAATTGCAGATTGTTTTTTGTCCAAGGTGGATGATCGTTTTTTCTGGAACAAACACATGATTCAAGATCTTTTAGACTTGAAGGTAAAGATTTTTCTCCAGTTTACATTATATATGTGTGTGTGTGTGTGTGTTTTCTTTCCCTCTCACACTATGTTAAGACTGGAACAAAATGCCTGTATCAAGATGTCGACATTTGTTGACATGAGCAGGTGTAGTCATTGTGTGACGTGATAATCATTAAATAAATACTGTACAATCATGCGATAAAGATACTAGCACATAACTCAGATTTAATGAAAGATTATCTTTTGTATGCAATATGTGATACTGTACATGCAAGATAGTATGTTAAAAATATTATTTGTACCTTAAATAGGTAACATGATACTTTTACTCCAGTCGAAGTTGATTTTCTCAGATTAGCAGTTCATTTAGTTTTTAACACAATCACAAACACAGTGGTAAAGGATTTACCATATTTTTCGGGGTATAAGGCTCACCCCCAATAAATGGTGTATTTTCAACCTTTTTCCATATATAAGGACTATAAGGTGCACCTTCAATGAATGAAGCGTTTTCCAAATATAATATATAAGTACTGTATATTAAAAGTTTTCTAAATATAAGGCACACCACATTATAATGCGCCACAGTAGAGGCTGGGGTTGCGCACTACTTGGGAAATAGAGTCGGTGGCTGCTGACATTAGTTGTGAGACCTGTTGTGGCTCAACATTACTTCACATATAAGGCCCACCTGCGTATAAGGCGCAAGGTCATCTTTTGAAGAAAATCAATCCTTTTGGGTGTTCCCTATACACAGGAAAATATGGTATACTATTGCTTTTGGTCAAATCCTTCCTTGTGTGACATCAGAACTGCCTCTCCCATGTGCTCTTACCACGAAATCATTAGTTCTATTGTCTCGTTCCATTTCCTTAGTTGCAATGGTGAAAACACACAAGGTACATAACAACAGTAGCGCAGCCATAACACATTGTGATCAGTTTAGAAGCAAAGTGACATTTAATGATAGGATGAATTGATGATGATGATAAAATGAGCTTGTCTAAATAAATATAATCTCATCAGCTATCAGTATTTTCTGTTATTTGGCCTTGATGGAGGTCTACTACACCTGTATTGTACCTTTGAAAGATTTTCTAAACAATAAATATCTTTGCATATTTCAGACCCCCGAGGTGGACTTTTGGGTGATACCAATCATCCAAGGCTTTGTCCAAGTTGAGGAACTTGTAGTGAATTATAACGATACGTGTGATGAGGAACGGAGTAGTCCCGAAACTCCGCCGCAGGAGGTGACCTGTGTTGACGACATCCATCCACACTTCACCGTCGCTCTCATCTCCAGACGTAGCCGCCATCGAGCAGGTACACTGTATTCACTGTAGTGCTTCAAAAAACTCCAGTATCCCCACTATCCTGTGTAAAGTGATTGTCACAGCTGGCCTAAAAATATACTGGTTTACTAAAATGCAAATGTGAACACATAATTCCCAATTCCTGTTCAAGATTTTAAAAAAAGAATTGAAATCATGCAATTCATGAGAGGACAGTGGATGTTCTCTTTTTGACAGGTGGTCTATTGTCCAGTAAATTCCTTAATAACAATAATACATTTCATTTATAAGGGCCTTTCAAAACTCTCAAGGTCACTTAACAGTTACAGGATAAGTTTTGTTCTGTGGGTGAGTAGCGGCAGCCACATGCGCCAGCGTTCACTCAACCCGGAATAACTCAGATAGAAAGCTAGCTATCTAGCAAATAGCGAGCCAGCTAGCTAGCTAGCTAATAGATAGATAGCTAGATGAATAGCTAATAGGCAGCAAATAGATATTCTCAATACCAAGCGTGTAAAAGCACCAACGGTAGCTCTCAAAGCACTCTGAACTGATTTAAACTGTCTTTTCATATAATTATATCACACAGAAAACATGTTTATTCCATTGACATGAAACAATCTTTTAATAGCCTTCATCCATTTTGTTTGCCCAAAGGGATGCGATACAAACGCAGAGGAGTAGATACAGATGGCCACGTGGCTAACTATGTGGAGACGGAGCAGTTGATCCACGTGCACAGCCACACTCTGTCCTTTGTGCAGACTCGTGGCTCCGTGCCTGTTTTCTGGAGCCAGGCAGGATACCGCTACAATCCCCGACCACGCTTAGAGAAAGGTCAGTGGAACCACTTTCTGTGTGCAGTCAGTCGACTGAAATAATTTCACAGGCATTAAAGCAGCTCACTGATTTGTGGTTAATTCTAACACTATTTAACATGTTAACTACTATATTGTTTTGGAATATAAGGCGCACCTTCAAAGAATGAGATATTTAAAAACCTTTTTCATACATAAGGTGCACCGCATTATAAGGCGCACCTTCAAAGAATGACAGATTTTAACATGTTTTCCATACCTAATGTGCACCGGATTATGAGGCGAATGGTCAGCTTTTGAAAAAAATATTTTCTTTTAGGTGCGCCTTACAGTGCGGAAAATACTGTATTTTATAAAATGTACTGTCAATAAAATTGTTTATATATCCGGCATTTCAGAAGAGAGGGAGACTATGCCGTACTTTGCTTCGCACTTTGAAGAGCAACTTAAACTCTACAAGAAAGAGGTAAGTTTGCAGGTGTAAGTGGCATAAGTTTGTAATTTTTGTAATTCTTTGTTCTTAATTTCAGGTCATTATTAACTTAGTTGACCAAAGTGGACGAGAAAAGTTGATTGGGGATTCCTATCTGAAACAAGTGCTTCTTTACAACAACTCAAACCTCACCTATGTGTCATTTGACTTCCATGAGCACTGGTGAGAGAAACACTCGCTGTGATGTGTTTGTCATTCTATTTTTTTTAAATAACGATGTTCATTTCCATCCTTTCTATCTTCTCAGTCGAGGGATGAGATTTGAAAATGTGCAAATACTGACGGATGCTATCTGTGATATCATCACTGACATGAAATGGGCCTGGTAAGTGTGACTCACTATTTTATAATTAGAATCAGAAAGTCTTTACTAGTCCCACAATGGGGACATTTGCAATCTATAGCAGCAAAATTGAAAGGGATGGGGGGGGGGGGTCAAAAGATAAAACAAAGCATTCTATGCACAAAATAATGTCAGGTGACTGAATTGTACAACTGCACAAAAATAACGTTTCATAAAATGAACTGTACATCGTGATAAGTATAAAAATACAGTATACAAAGCATATTTGACAGATTGATTCGACATAAGCTTTAGAAGAAAAGTACGGACTGTTTTCCATTTTTTTTAATTTTACAGAAAATTTCCACAAAAATGAAATTATTTTTCATCGCACACGCACACATACACACAAAATATTGCATCTCTGCCTCTCCGCTAGGGTGGACCAAGCTGGAGTCATCTGCAAGCAAGAGGGCATTTTTAGAATCAACTGCATGGATTGTTTGGACAGGACAAACGTAGTCCAAGCAGCTATTGCCCGTGTGGTTATGGAACAGCAGGTAAAATATTAGAATCACCAGCACAAACAACAACAAGCAGGAGAATCTAGCCAACAGCATTCATCAAATTCTATGATTAATTTCTCTCAGCTGAAGAAGTTGGGCGTGATGCCTCCAGAGCAGCCCCTGCCTCTTAAATGTTACAGGATCTACCAGATCATGTGGGCCAACAATGGCGACACCATCAGTAGACAGTATGCCGGCACAGCGGCACTTAAGGTATTGCTACTGCGAGAATTGGCTTTGGTTATAGTGATGCTTTTCTGACATGGATCTGTAAATGCAAATGCTTGTCACTCAATAAATCAGTGCGAACACCGTTTTATTTTTAGGGAGATTTTACACGGACGGGTGAGAGGAAACTGGCTGGTGTGATGAAGGACGGCGTGAACTCAGCCAATCGCTACTATCTGAATCGCTTCAGAGATGCTTATAGACAAGCAGTAATCGGTATAAAACTGAGTGAAAAAAAACTGCAAACTGCGCTCAGAAACAACTCCTTATGGTGTCTCTACATTTCATTGCAGACCTCATGATGGGTCTTCCAGTGACTGAAGACCTTTACTCAATTTTCAGCAAGGAGAAAGAACATGAGGAAAAAGAGCAGGAAAACCAAAGAGGAGCCCAGGAGCAAGTCAGCCTGTTATTGCAGACATACATGCAGCTTCTTCTACCGGATGATGAGAGGTTCCACGGTGGTTGGGCTCTCATTAACTGTGACATGAGGTTTGCAGCACATTTTTGGGGGGTCTTTTAACTCATTCACCGCCGGATGTGCAAAAAAATGTGTCTACTCCAGTACCAGGGTTTTTGTCATTGTCAATTGCATTCCAGGACCATTGACTTTTAGGACTACATAAACATTCAATGCAGCGTAAGAAATGTTAGACGCTTTTTTTTCATCAGAAAAAAAGTTAATTCCTAAATTATATGGGTCTAGAGTTATATAAGCTTGAAATGAGGGTGGCTTTCCAAAATACAATGGAATACATACATATTGGTTTATATTGGCTTTAATAAGAGATGGAGCGCTAACATGGAAAAAAGGAAAATGCTACCCCGTTATGGAAAAGAAAAAACAATTCCAGAGGCCATGGCCAGCGCTTTATCAGCACCCAAGCATGACAAAACAAAACCCAAACAAATTCGGGAATGGCACTCTACATCACAGGCGTCAAAGTCAAGGCCCGGGGGGTAAATCCGACCCGCCACATTTTTTTTCGGCCCGCGAATGCAAATCAAACGTGTGAAATTCCATGATGCTTGCTAAAATCCGAACCAAAATTTCATATTTTTGGATATAAACCACAATAACAGTCATTATTGTTGACTTCAGATTTGAAAACGAGTTATTCATTAATTTGTTGTGCGCTCTATATGTAATATGTGGAGGGGATTAAACATTCTAATGGCTTCCTCAATTTCATAACGGCCCTTGAGAGGAAAACATAACTACAATGTGGCCCGCGGCAAAAAATGACTTTGACACCCTTGGTCTATGTCATATTTTCAATTCCCAAATAAATTAGTGAATGGTTAATGGAGTTAAAATACAAATCAACAAATATTGTGATATTTTTATAACACAGCCAATTTTAAATGTGGATATTGATACTGTAGCCAGAAATGTCTTGGGAGCTCGGTGTGCCTCTTCTGCTTGTCAGCTTCATTGATGCCACAAATAAAAACGTGGATGTGCATTTGCTGTAAGTCTTTGGAGCTCAACGTGTGTCGTCTTCTTCTCAGTCACATCGATGCCACAACAAAAGATGAGGATGTGCTTCTGCTTCTATCTGACAAAGCCTACTACATTGCGTAGTAAGTCTGAACTACAACTTCCAACCTACCAGTATTAATGTTTTCATTTGAATCATTAGATGATTCTGTTCATTCGTAGCTATGACGAAGAAGCTGATAAAGTCAACCAGTACCAACGCCTCAATTTAGAAGGTTTGGAAAAGATTGAAATTGGTAAGTCCTCCATTTCATTCTAAGCAGAAGTGAATGAGTCACCCAGCACTTCCTAAATGTGTGTGAAACCATTTCTCTCGGTACCCTTGATGTAATATCGTTGAGGAATATGATTCATTCAAGGAAATGAACCAAAAATAGAAGTTGCGAATCTGCGTGTTTTTTTTTTGCAGGTCCGGAACCGACGCTTTTTGGCAAACCAAAGTTCTGCTGTATGCGCCTGCATTACAGAAATGAAGAGCAAAGCGGATACTTTCACACACTACGAACAGCCACCCGAAATCCTGAAGATGACGGAAAAGGTTTCATATATAAATCTTTGATTAAAATTAGCCACCGTATTTAAACACCTGACTAACCACACGCTTTTTTGTTGTCATTTTAATTCTAAAGCAATCTGTCTGCTATGTGCTGCTTTACCGCTTTTGACTCCTCTAACTCTGTAATTTCTCCCCTGGTGATGATTAAAGGATTTTCTTATCTTATGTTTCAGATACACTACAGTGCATTGCTGAGATGCTTCGCATTACAAAACAGGCCAGGGGGCTGGACCTTCTGGTGCTTGAAAAGAAACTAGAGAGGTCATTAGGCTATATATTTATCATACCGTCTAAAAACAGTGTTGGGTTATTCCTGACGCTAATGTTCTTTCTGGGTGTGTGCCGTGTCCGTGTCTGTCTGTGATTCAGGCGTCAAAGCAGACCTCATGAAGATATAATGGGGATCCAGAACAAAACCGGTGAGCAGGCGCAGGGCAGCTCCGGGCTAGCTCAAGGCAAAAGTTTCCTCCTCAATAAATTCTCCTCTTTGAATCAGAAAGTAAAACAGACCAAAACAAGCGTGAACATCAGCACCTTCAAGCCTCTGGGCAAGCTGGGAAATTTCTCTAAGCCTGACGTCAAGGTCAATTTTCAGAAACCAACTATGCATGTTAACTTGTGGAAGTCAGACAGCAGCTTGGACACATCGGATGGCACAGGAACCTTAAAAGATATCACCGACATGAATTTTGATATGTCCGATGACTCAGACTCTTACAATTCTGATCCGGAGCACCCGTGCTCTGAGTCTTTCGAGAATGTGGACTATGTCCTGCCCAGCTGTGGCATCGTAGCATCTAACCCAAGACTGGGCAGTCGGTCCCAGTCCATCGGTAGCGCCGAGCTAAATATTCCTTCTGTTATCCGGGTGAGTGACTGTGATGGCCAACAGGAGACCTCTTCCCAGGGTCCCGAAGACCAATCCCCAGGGACGGCCTCAGTGGCTGAAGAAGCCATTTTGATTGACTTTGACACTCCCTTCGATGCCTACTGTCACCAGTTTGTCCAGGACGCACAGACCAAGCCCGTCGAGGTGTTCGGAGAAGGGCCGCCTGTGGCCGCCCATCCGCTTAAGCCCATAGCGCCCGTGCAGAATAAAAGCCCAGCGGACCCCAAGCAGTTAAGCACAACGCCACAACATCAGCAAGAGGAGCCCAACATCCCCAGGCCATCCCAGCTGGATGTCCAGACCACTGCCTCCGCTTCTAACCATCTCGGCATTCAGAAGCCCACCTCTGCCATGTCAGGCGGTTCTCAAAGGAGTCTCGGCTCCCAGCTGGAGGGCAGTCTCGGCCCTTCGCCCGCTGACAGTAACGGCAGCCGGGTGGTGTCCCCCTTTGCCAAGATCAGGAGCTCCATGGTCCAGGTGGCCAGTCTCACCCAAGCGGGACTCACTCAGGGCCTCAACTTTGCCGTGGCCAAGGTGCAAAAGAGCCCAGAACCCGAGACAATCAATGAGGTCCAAGAGAGTGAGTTGAAAGCAATGTTTACGCAGTGCCAAACCAGGATCATTCAGATCTAGTGATTTCCTTGAAAGAAGCATTTCCGGAGGACATCATGCGGAAATGTGTTACTCACAACCTTTGCCCTCATTTCTGCCCTTTAGTCCAAGTAGCCACACAATCGAGAACAGTAATAACATGGCAGTGAATGTTTACATGCACACGAGAACATGCGGTTTCCCTTTTTAAAAGGAGAATTTTGCACATTCCGATCACCACCAAATTCAGGCGTTTGTCACTTTTATTGGTTGTCAGTTGCCATCTTATTTTCTCAATTTTTAAAGCCACTCCTGACCCAAACGTGCGATGTAATACTGTATGTTAATTAAATCCCTTCTCCTCGTACTTACAACACCCTCATATCACAGTCACATTTCTATAAAAGGCCCTTATAGAGTATGTGCATCAAAAACCAAAAATTCTTCATTTTAGATCAACTGAAGAATTTAACACGTGCTGTATCTGTTGAAGACTATTTTTTCAAAATAACTTTACGTATTATTTCATTCAATATAAATGACGCCTGAGTGGGTATGTTGGGGAACAAATACTACAGCATAAGTACATGCAAATTTTAACATTGCAATCTTGCGGAGTTGGCATATTGTGCAGTTTTTCGTGCATGTAAACATAACACTGTTTTCAAGTGATTTCAATTATTTACAATGCTCGCATGACAGGTTAGTGCCAATGGCCGACTTTGACAGAGCAGATCGTTATTAGCTGCATGATAATAGACTAATTTTGGAGTAATAATATTCTACACAGTATGTGCGGGCCACCTATTGATATGTGTGATAGATAATGATAATCCTTTGGAACAGCTGTCCTTATGTCCGACCAAATAATTTATGTGGATCCCAAATTATGTTCACTACTGTATTAGCCTTGGAATAGTAGTAAAAAAATGACCAACTGTACGTAGTTAGCCTATGTGATATAAATATTGTCAAGTGTTGCTATAATGTGATACAAATTTTGACTACGTAAGACTTTAAGGAAGAGTACTATGATAGTGAGTGTTTTTTTTTTGAATGGCTGATAGCCATTTACTGCCACCAAATGCTAAGAAGAATGTATAAATAGAAATATATCTCAGAATATAAAGGCGCATATAAGATATATTTTGGAAAGTTGTATCATAAGTAAGAAGGATGTCACCATATAACCATTAATGGATGAATTCACTGTCATTTGAATTATAGATTGTTGTATCATCGACTAAACAGCTGAGTAGCACATTGTAGGCATATATGCAAATGCATCAAACCAACTAGGAATAAACACTCCCAAAAACTGAAACTTAGTTGCCTTAAAGGGGAATTAAAGTAGGACTATTTGAGGTATATCAGGTATTTATTGTCAACGCTACATTTTTGATCCATTCTCTTACCTGTTACATTGTGTACTGTACTGTATGAAAAAAAATGTTCAGGGAAACTCCGTTTTATCTTGGGATATTTCATTATCTGATACTTTAATTTCTCATATGATACCCAATATTATAATTACTCGGTTTGTGTCTGCCATTTTGGAGATAAAAGGGTGAAACTGATGCAGATTTCAGAAAACTGTAATCACATACAAGGAAACTGTATATATTTTTTTCCATTTTAGCCTTGTGATTGGAGGAGTACGGTTATACCTTGGTTTACGAACTTTTCGGTTTACGAACGTTACATTTATGAAAATTTTACCTTGGCATACGAACTTTATCTTGGCATACAAACGTTTTTCATACACAGAGCTGCCTCGTTGAGTGATGTGTCGTTCGTGAACGAGCCCGTTCTTCTAACAACAAAATGGCAGCCGACTGTTTTTGTCCTCTATTTCCCGCCCCCAGTCTTTGGTTAAAGCCACATGATTGGTCAAGAACGCAGCAGTGAGGAGGGGTGGTTTAAACATTAAAGAGACAGGCTGACGACAAGAGAGAGTTTCAAATTTGATAGTTGAAAGGCAGAGTGTAGACTGCAAGGTTAAAATATCCCATCAATCAGGCTCCACAAACAACCCGCACAAGCCATCTGTATTGATGCAAATAGCTATCAACCCAGCTAAACAGAACACAATTGATGAGGAACTAGATACAATTATCACAGAGAAAGCACCTACAAGGGATCATTCCTAAGATGGTGAAAGAAGGTTACGCTCCGCATCAAGTGTTTAATGCTGATGAAACCGGCCACACCATTCCATCAAGCCATCAATAACCATCACAAAGGTAAATAAAACGACTTTATTATACTGTACAGTTTATTTATTTAATTATAATACCATAGCACATTTATTATACATAAAATAAGGTATAGTTTTAAGGCTTAGAAAATTAGAAAGTAGAAAATTATGTTTTATGGGGACCTGGGAACGGATTATTCTCATTTTAATGGTTTCTTATGGGAAATTATTTTTTGGGATACACACTTTTCACCTTAAACTCTCTGTCTGGGAACCAATTAAGTTTGTAAACCAAGGTATCACTGTAGCTCTAATAATCTGGTCAGTATTGAGAAGAAATATCCCAAGACCATTGATCACACGTTTCATATATACTACCGTTGTTAAGTTTACAGTATGTGTTTCCTATAGTCAGCTCAGTGATGAGCAGACAAGGTGCGGTTTTTGCTTTGTGGTTGCTGTATCATTATTTTGAAGACTTTATTTTGCACACTTTTAATGCATAAATTCTATTTAAACAATGCATTAGGATTACATCACTGGAGATAGTTTAAAAATGATGCTAATCCTCAACATCCTTAATCAAGACCACAATTCTAGTTTTTTTTAACATTGTCGTTAATGTAGTTGTTATGCAGGGCAATATTTTTTTCGTTAATTTTGACACAAGTGCATGAGCAACACTATTAATTTCTGTCTGTTGGAGCTGTCCCGCCCTCCCACAAAAACCTCACGCGCCTCATCCTTTGAATAGTTCTTCAAGCGTTTGTTCAACACTGTTTCACATCACCTGCTTGTGGTCACACCTGTTTATCAACACACTTGCAGTGTTGACATTGTGTTATATATTAAAATATCCTATTTATTCTCATCCTTTTTTGAGTGTTACTTGATGGCGAAGTGCATTTGGAGATCTTGGTCCGATATTTCACAGGAATAAAAAAAAAGAGTGAGGGACAGACTGAATATGTTGCATGAGATTTGTTAAATATAGTAGAATAGTGGGAATATCAGGATACATGCATTATTCACAAAGGGAAAACAAACGCTGGAACAAATTTCCTAGAACTTTATTTACATTTGTAAACAAATATAAACATGAAAAACTGTGCACAGGTATTCAGGTGTTAGCTGCTGGCATGTCATGACGCAGCAATGCACGTGAACATAAATGAAACGAGACACATTTTGATGCTAAACCTTAAGTGTCAAAAGGAGAACAAGAAATGACAGTAATCACGGCTCATTTCCATTGACGCTCTTGTGCTGCTCCATTCGACAACATCTTTGAATCTCCATGTGTTTGGCCCTCAGCCAGATGTCTCTGGATAAAGACGTGTGTCCCAGGCTCAGAGACAGTAACCTGACAACAGAGACTGGATTAATTGTACCCTGTCGCACCATTGCGGTGCGTTACAGTACAGCGATACCTTGGCTTACGAACTTAATTGGTTCCCAGACAGAGTGTCTAAGGGGAAAAGTGTGTATCCCAAAAATTTATTTCCCATAGGAAACCATTAAAATGAGAATAATCCGTTCCCAGCTCACTATAAAACATAATTTTCAACTAAATAAGCCTTAAAACTACACACAATATACCTTATTTTATGTATAATAAATGTGCTATGGTATTATAATTTAAAAAAATAAACTGTACAGCATAATAAAGTCGTTTTATTTACCTTTGTGAAAGTCGTTGATGGCTTGATGGAATGGAGTGGCCGGTTTCATCAGCATTAAACACTTGATGAGGAACGTAGCCTTCTTTCACCATCTTGAGGAATGATCCCCTGCAGGTGCTTTCTCTGTGATAATTTTATCTAGTTCCTCATCAATTGTGTTCTGTTTAGCTGGGTTGATAGCTTTTTGCATCAAGTGTACAGATGGCTTGTGCGGGTTGTTTGTGGAGCCTGATTGATGGGATATTTTAACCTTGCAGTCTACACTCTGCCTTTGAACGATTCAAGTTGAAACTCACTGTCGTCTGCCTGTCTGTTTCATGTTTAACCCAACCCCCTCGATGCTGTGTTCTTGACCAATCACGTGCCTTTAACCAAAGACTGGGGGCGGGGAATAGAGGACAAAAACAGTCAGCTGCAATTTTGTTGTTAGAAGAACGGGATCGTTCGCGAACGACACATTACTCATTGAGGCAGCTCCGTGTATGAAAAAAGTTCGTATGCCAAGGTAAAATTTTCATAAATTTAACGTCCGTAAACCGAAATGTTCGTAACCGAGGTCTCACTGTATTTCCCAATGGAGATATTTTATGTTTGGGAATATGACATACAAACATTTCACAGAATGTGATTAATCATGTACCTTCCTCAACTTAGTGGAAGATTTCATTGTTTTGGCTGTCAATATGTATTGCTGGTATAGAAAGTTGAACAAAGATAGATAATTTGTAAATATAAATCATTTTCAGGCCAATAAAGTGACATTTTGTCATTTCTAATTGAACACATCGTTTACGTCAGGGGTGTCAAAGTCATTTTTTTGCCGTGGGCCACATTGTAGTTATGTTTTCCCCTCGAGGGCCGTTATGAATTTGGGGAAGCCATTAGAATGTTTAATCCCCTATACATACTACATATAGAGCGCACAACAAATTAGTGAATAACTCGTTTTCAAATGTGAAGTCAAGAATAATGACTGTTATTGTGCTTTACATCCAAAAATATGAAATTTTGGGTTTGGATTTTAGCAAGCATCATGGAATTTCACAAGTTTGATTTGCTTTCGCGGGCCGAAAAAAATGATGTGACGGGCCGGATTTGGCCCACGGGCCTTGACTTTGACACCCGTGGTTTACGGAATACTAATTGGGAAACACTGCATGCAACCAAATACATTGTTGTATTAAAATTGTATTTTTTCATATTTGGAATTCTCAACTTTAAAAGGTAATAATCCCTATATTTTTTTAAAGAAAATACTGATAATCGAGAACCCACCTTGCGACAATAAGCATTCGATGCAGGTCCTCAGCACTTATACTTTGAGGATCGTCCTTCCTCATGTCTACAAAATCATCCTCGACTGACTGAGGACAACAAGAAAATAAACAATTTAAACAGAATTGTCTTAACTGGTGGTGCAATACAGGTAACACCCGACTTACGACCAGCTCGACTTACAACCATGACCTCCAGACCCTATTTTGTAAATTTTTTATCCCACGCCTGGCACCGCAACGTGCTAGCAGGCCAGTAGGACAATTTTGGCCTACTGTGGCCTGGTGTGATGTCACCAGTTTGCGTGTCATTTAGCCTCCGAGTCTCTATTCAACATTTTGAATGGATTTCAACTTACGACCATTTCGACTTACGACCGCTTGGTTGGAACGGAACTCGGTCCTAAGTCGGATGTTACCTGTATATTAACCCCTACCTAGTTATCTGTAAAAGATAAAAACAGTCGAAAAAGATCTCACCTTGGTCACATCATCTGAGATACTGTAGTCCAGTTGCCGGGCTACACTGAGATAGAGTCGGAACTTGTTGAACTGTGACGATGTTTGCGCATTTATGGGGATGCTCGTTAGATATTCATCCACGTGGTCTGGACCTACTTGAGGTTTCAGGTGGATCTGACAGTCTGACTGTTGGGTTTAAGAAAGAAAGATGGTCAATACTTGACACTGTTTCAATTCCATGTGTTGGAATGCTAAGGTCTCTTATTATATGACGTTACACCATCAAAAGGCGCAAAGCTTGACCGGCATTCACTCGCAATGCAAACAAGCGGACCTAAGCTATCTAGTAGCTAGCTGGCTATCTAGTAGTCAGCTAGCTAGCTGGCTATCTAGTAGCTAGTTAGCTAGTAGATAGCTAGCTGGCTATCTGGTAGCTAGCTAGCTGGCTATCTAGTAGCTAGCTAGTTGGCTATCTAGCTTGGCTGGCTATCTAGTAGCTAACTAGCTGGCTATCTAGTAGCTAGCTATCTAGTAGCTAGCTAGCTAGTTGGCTATCTAGTAGCTAGCTAGTTGGCTATCTAGTAGCTAGCTAGCTAGTTTTTTTTGAAAGGTGCTTATAAATGAAATGTATTATTTTTTATTATTATCATCATTAGCTAGCTATTTGCTATCTGGCTGCCTATCTATCTAGCTAGCGATCTATTCACTATCTAACTGGCTGGCTATCTCGCTAGGTATCTTTTGACCATCGATTGGCTAGCTAGTTTTTTTTTTAATCTATTTGAGTTACTTCCGGGTTGAGTGAACGCTGGCGCGTGTGGCTGCCGCTGCTCACCAACTGAAAAACTGATCCAATGACTGTAAAGTGACCTTGAGAGTTTTGAAAGGCGCTTAGAAATCAAATGTATTATTATTATTATTATTATTATTATTATTATTATAAGGCCAACTCTCGGGGTTGTTTACAGTGCGCTGCCCTTCCCTCCAGACTGACACCTCTCTCTGGATAGTTCCTGTGGCACAACACACACAGTTGCCGCCATGGCAACATAACATCCCCAGCACACAGGAATAGCACACAGCGCATTCCTTAGCCCTGGTCACAACAAAATGAGCCCCACGCTAAAGCCCCCCCTCCAAATTGGAGGGGGGGTTTCTGCCTCCAGCCAATGGCAGCTGAGACAGCAGTGTGATACTGGTTGGAAACAACCGCCAGCGTTAGACATGATCAAGTCTCAGGGGAGGCTAGCGGAAACCTAACACCTCTCAGGCCTAGTAGGGGAGAGACTAGGTGGTAAAGTGAGATCTGATACCTATATGGCTGGCTAGCTGGCTAATTGAGTCGGGAAACATATTAGCTATCTAGCTAGCTATTGGCTGTTAGCTATCTATTAGCTGGTTACCTAGCTAGCTATCATTTTGCTATCTAACTAGCTGGCTGGCTGGCTACCTCACTAGCTATCTATTTGCTAACTAGTATTCGCTATATAAGAATCAGAATCATTTTTATTGCCAAGTATGTAGAACACACAAGGAATTTGTTTCCGGTCGAACACGCTGCACTAGTATCATCATCAAAAAAAATTGCAAAGACGCACTATACAGTTCAATTTGGGCTACCATTCAAAGAGTTATTGGCTTGGGGGAAGAAGCTGTTTAAATGTCTGCTGGATTTGGTGCGCATGGATCGGTAGCGCCTGCCTGAGGGGAGTACCTGGAAAAGGTGGTGGGCAGGGTGCGGAGGGTCCAGTATGATTTTCCGCACCCTAGTTTGGATTCTTGCCGTGTGCAAGTCCTCGAGAGTGGGTAGGGCGGTACCAATGATTTTTTCCGCCGTCAGAATTGTTGTTCGATCTAACTAGCTGGCTGGCTACCTAGCTATCTATTTGCTATCTAACTAGCTAGCTATCAGTTATCTATTAGATTCCGGGTTGAGCGAATGCTGGCACGGTGCGGCTGCCGCTGCTCACCCACAAGAAAACTTCATCCTGTGACTGTAAAGTGACCTTGAGAGTTTTGAAAGGCGCTAAGAAATGAAATTTATTATTATTATATTATTATCTGCGTGGCTGCATGTCCTCACCGGCAGCAGAGAGCGTCCTTCCGATGCTACCAGCACGTTAATATTGCACGGGAATTCCATCTGGTGGTAGTTAAAGTCATAATCCACCTTCTGCCACGAGATCACATTCCCCAAAGCTGTGACGTTGCGCACACCTATTACATCACACACACATAGGTAGCATCGTTAGTGTCAAATCTCAGCTCGCAAGCTGAAATGGAACTCTCGCCGCATGTGCACGTTTCAACCTGTGGTGTCCAGTTGTCCTTGCTCCAGTTGGGTTTCATCGAGGAAAAGGGAAGTGTTATGGGCTAGCTGCAAGACTCCGCTCACCAGCCGGTTGGCCAAGTAGTCTTTCTTTGGCACCATATGCATCTGATTCATATTGTGAAGGCTCATGCCCAGATAGAATGACTACAATGTGTGAGGACAAGAGGGGTGAGGTGGACACAAGTCACATGTCGTCTTTTCAGAAATAATTTTGTCTGAACAATATAAAGATTTACGACCAACTAAGCACATTATCTGCCACTTGATTATTATCATTATTATTATTATCATCATCAGTGTCAGTGTTACTCCTAGGCCTTCAGTAGTGCTATGTCTGACTCACTCCACAGCTGCATGTGGTGTGATATTACTACACGTCCACTAGAGGGTGCTGCTGGCCAGGAAATAACATGTGACTTGAAGAAACTTAAGAAATACTGTTATTAAAATGTTCGAATTTTTACTTTGAACGTGTGGATTTATGTTAACCTCATATAATTGCAAGATCATTTGCTATTTTTGCTAGCTTCGGAGCTGTCCTACTTTTCTTAATGATGTCCATCTATTCTTGAAAAGTATATCTTGAAAATGGCTTTAACTGTATATCTGCAAACCGAATCCATTTATTCTACTTCAGCCATTTTGGGTTGACAAAACCGCTATTAAATCGACAGCAATATATTTGCTTATGCAACTCGCTACCTGTATATGATCGTTATCCATGTTAATCGGTTTGTTGCAGCGCTATATAAATCAATATGTATTGTATTGTACAGATACAATGTGCTAGCACTGGCCAGTATGCTCTGATCACTAGCCAATCATGTGACTAGCAAATCATAATTTGTAAAAGCTTTAACGTTGCCAGCGCCTTTGAGCAGGCACCGAATTGCCAACTCTGATTGGTTAAAGCAACAGTTTCATCAACATTGATTTTTATGCTACAGGGCCTGCAGAACTGATTGTGAAGGCATCCAGGTAAATATCTAACCCTGGTAATAAATGATAGCTGAAATGTGATTGGTTAAATGCTTAAATACGAAAACACACACCTGGAACCTGCACAACAAGGGAAAAGCAATGAAAGAAAGCTGTAAGACAATTTGGAATTATTTCATAAGATTTCACGAACAAAATATAATTCACATTAGTCTGTGATTCAGATTTTTTTTAGGCCAGCAGAGAAGGCCTTGCAGGGCCTGACGGCCCACCACTGATTATTATGTCCACAGTCAAATAAGCACTTCTCTTTTGAAATGGAACCAATTTTTAATGTCTTCATCTCACAATAAGCAAAAACTAAGACACTAAAGTTTATCTTATTGAACATTGATGAGCTCAATGAATTCATTGAGAGACGACATCAGGTACGAGACACCCGAATCAAAGAAATCTTGCATTTTACTCACAGAAGGAACAAGTTGCTGAATAACTTTGTAGAGACGTTCCGTGTATGAGGAGATAATGGGACATCCACTCAGGTTGAGTGTAAACTTCCCCAGTGGTAGCACATCTCGTCTGGCATACCTACAAAATAAAAGCATTTAAATAAAACTTGATTCTGTGACTTGCAGGCAAGTAACAACGCATATACGTGATACATACACGCTGGAAATTAGATGCAGGATGAGGTACTCGGCAGCCAGAGAATCTCCCAGAAGGACACGAGTTAGATATGCAAGGAAGTCCTCTCTGACTGACGCCATCTCACTCAAGGTTGAAGACAAAACTAGAGAGCACAATCCAAAGTTAATACTAGACATACATTATTGATTGAAAATGATTTTTTTCAATTACTAGTATCAGAATCAAAATCTGATTCATCTTTATTGGCTAAGTATGTAGAGGCACTATACAGTTATATTTCGGTTACTCTTTAGAGAGTTCATGGCTAGGGGAAAGAAGCTATTTAAATGTTGAGTGGAAAAGGTGGTGAGCAGGGTGCGGAGGGTCCAGTAGGATTTTCTCTTGTCTTGATTCTTGCAGTGTGCAAGTGCTATGATAAAAGTTTGATTGACATTCCATTCTCAAGTTTGATTGACATTCCATTCTCAATTTTAATGACAAGTCCCATGTCAAAACCCACCTATTTTAAATTGCATTTTCTGTGTAGCTCTCTCTGTTGTTTCTATTTAAAATTGTATTTTATTTATTGCATTCTATTTGGGATTGTATTTTATTAATTATAGTACCTATGCTTGTCTGTGTCTGTAAAGAGTCCTTGAGAGCTTTGAAAGGCGCTGAAAATGTAATGCATTATTAATTATTATTATTATTATTATTATATGAGTAATACAGACGCTCCCCAAGTTACCAACAAGATAAGCGCAGAATGGGTCGATCATAAGGTAAATTTGTTCGTAAGTTGCTTCAGTGCTATATTTTGTATGGAATGTATGTTTAAGGCTTATATGAGTATGTTTAAGATTTATATAAGTATTTTAAGGCTTGTATAAGTAACCTGTATTGGTTTGTACTGAAAAATAAACATTTAATAAAATATATACTCTATAACACAGGTGTCAAAGTCAAGGCCCGCGGGCCAAATCCGGCCCGCCACATCATTTTTTTCGGCCCGCGAAAGCAAATCAAACTTGTTAAATTCCATGATGATTGCTAACATCTGAGCCAAAATTTCATATTTTTGGATGGCAACCACAATAAAAGTCATTATTCTTGACTTCAGATTTGAAAACGAGTTATTCATTAATTTGCTGTGTGCTCTATATGTAATATTTGAAGGGATTTAAACATTCTAATGGGTTCCCCAAATTCATAACGGCCCTTGAGAGGAAACAATAACTACAATGTGGCCCGCGGCAAAAAATGACTTTGACACCCCTGCTCTATAAAGATATGCTCGTGTGCAACTGGAGAGAATACGACATATGTTACGACAAAAATGTTCGTATGTAGCGTTGTTCGTAACTTGAATGTTTGTAAGTATGAGAGCGTCTGTATGTTTTATGTGTGGAAAGAAAGCTGCAGTACATACACCGGCATGTTTAATACAGATTCAATTTGAGAAAAAGCATGTCACAGTTAAGATCATGGACCACAGACAAGGATTTTACTCACAGGTCTGATTGTTTTGCAAGGTGGCACAAGGCAGCAAAGGGTTGTTTTGTGCCAGCGGTTTAGCGTAGAGCATGTGGAGACGAGGAACCAGTGACGCAGGTGGGCTGTGGACTCTCTGCTCCTCAGCTGTCTCCATTGAATCGTCGATGAGTGACGACGACGCATCCCTGTATGGATGTACAAAGCATCAACGACAGATATCCAGGGCACCATTTTTAAAGCAGCAAAACTACTCCGATGAACGTCTTACTTGTCTTCTGCCAAAGCACCGAGAGCAGGACTAACTGAAAGGATTCCATAGACTTCTATGGTGTCGTTCAGTTTGAAGCTCTCCCAGTTCTCGTAGACCTGCCGTAAGCACACGTTAGCTTGTGGCCTCACGCACGCTTCAGTTCAACACAGACGGATTGTATACCTTGATTAAGCAAGATGGGCCTTTCTCATCTGGGAGAGGAAAGTTGAGGTCAAGATGCGAGGCGGACGCCGTGTAGTTCAGAGCAACTTCCGCCTCTTGCCGCTGCGCGTCACCCTTGCAGTGTTGGTCTGGTGGAATCTGAAGACCTGCAGATAAGAGAGCTTCAGATTTCATATCAGGCAACACGGCTTAGTTCTCAAATTATTTGTAACTCAACGGTGACTAGTGACAAAGCCGATTTTTGATACAAGGCAGTAAATAATCAGAATATACAATTTGTAGCATGCCTGATAGCTGTCTACAGTGTGACATTTCTGGTAATAGGTCATGACATCGTGATCAACCCAAAAAATGTAGTCGGTAATATTATTCTCATACCTGCATTAGGTTCCCTTTGTTTCTGTGGCTGAGCATCAACGCCATCCATGTCATCATCTTCATAGCTGCGCTTTTGTCTGTTGGGCGCGTATGATGTGGATGGCAGCACTCTCGCTTGGTTCGAGGCAGCATAACAGTGCAACGGAGTTAAGGGAAAGTAGTTAACAGTAGTGCATTTTTTTGTTTCATTGCGCTCAATGATTCAGACAAGGTTAGGATATATCTTTCACCCAAGTGTTTTCCCCGGGAACAGGTACACAGTAGAACGTTTGTCTTTCGGAAGTCACAATGTTTTTGGAGTTAAAATCCACCTACGGATTTAAACATGAGTCAGCGAGTTGGGACATTGAGGATCTGGCATGACCGAAGCATGATGGACTTACCCCAAATTCCGTCACATCTTTGTACTTTCCACACCTTAACACCTGGTATTGGTGAGACAGCATAATAAACAGTAATTAATATATTGAGAGTAGCCGATATTACATTCTAACTGTATGATAAGGGTGAGTAAAAGTATTGCGGGATCACAGAATTAAAATTACATCCATAAATTGTGCTTTTTTTTTAATTACAGTTTTGAAAGGCGCTTATGAGATGTATTACTATTATTAATAAAACAGCAAAGGCTGACTCAGAAAGGAATTGGGGAAGCTCACTTTAGCTTGTGATGTTGCATCGAGAGTTTCATACATTCCCATGTAAAACTCTGGATCAAACATGTCCTGAATTAAACATCGGAACTTGACCAGGCTGTCAGGCTTGAGGTAGTGCAGTGGAATGTCATTCATTGATGGAACCTTAAACAATATGAATACATTAATATTTTCAGGACAATGTATACTGTGACAAGTGTATGATTATTCTCAATGTTACCCAGGTATGAGCATCCTTTTCATTTAAATGACCTTTGAAGAATTCTACCACTTTCGCCTCCCAACCAGAATTCGGGTTGTTCTGAGATTCAGCTGAAAAACGAACCACAGAACGCTTATGTTACAAATTTTGATCAGATACATGGGTCGAGGTATGAAAGACAAGTGCATATCAAACAATTCATAATAACTGGAGCTCGGTATGTAAGTAATTTTTAAATAAATCCCAAATATGGTGTCATATTGGGATTTTTTTGCTCAGAAGAATCCTTGTGACAAAATTATATTAAATCAACGCGCGTCAAATTGATTCTTAGCAACAACTACATTTTTAAAGCGGACGGTTTGAGGGTCTCCGTGAACCAGAACGCTCATTTTTATGTGTTCCATCTTGTCAATTCGTGTGTACGGGTGGACAAAGGTCCAAACTTGAGAACCGTCACGTTTCTTCCACAAAACTCAGGGAGCGTTACGGCAACCGATGTGAAGCGGTGTTTCCTATTTAAGTAACGGAAAGCGGGCTGTTTGCAGCCTCCGATGAATCGAAAGAAAACCACACGAGTAGATAGATAATGGCTCCCAAGCTAACCAGCTACACTCACACGCTGAGCTTTAATGTTGAATAGAAATTAGTGTGGGGGGTCTTACCAAACATCGCCTCGATAACATCCAGTGGGTTGTCAATCCAGTCAAGTGTGGAAGGCATTGTTGCCATAGACACAATTTCGATGTAGTGTATGTGAATTCAACTAGGTAAAATAAGTTACTAACTTGAATTGAGTTGTGACAGGATGGCAGAAGAAGCCAGGGCGGGAAACAAACGTCACTGGGTGATGGCAGGAGTACGTTTGTTTTAAGTATAAAGACCTACCGCTGCTAAAGCAGTGCAGCGGACACTTGTGGATTTGGTTGTTGTTTTGTCTGTTTCATGCTATTTTTGTAGCGACACAAGTCTAAATATTGTGAGAAAAGCATTAACTAAATATTAAGATTATAAAAAGACATACATAAAGACACAATTACCACTGAGTAAAGAATACTACCCGCCTAAATATGTAGTGAAACGGAACGTGATCTTCTCTCTAAACCAACCTACAACGTGCAATTTTAGGAAATCTCTATTTGATACGGAAGTTGTTATTGTTGAAGAAGAATGGCTGTACTGTAATGTCATTAACATCGTTCACGTCCTTGTCGCAGGCGAATCCGTTTAGGGATGACGCATTCATTTTAATTCAGAATCCCGTAAACTGTATCGCGATATCATTAAAAACATTGGTATTTACAGTTGTTACATGACGTGAAACACTAAACAAATGTCTTAAAACACCGCTATCGACTCACAATATTAGACTAACGCTTTTTTTACATTCTACAGAAAATGTAAAAAGATAGATTGATAAATTATTATTATTATTATTATTATTATTATTATTATTATTATTATTATTATTTTATAAACGGAGTGTCTCTTTCTTCCCATGAGACTTGAACGCATCATGCCCAGACTGCCTGCCTACTCCGGTAGTGGCTACGTGTAATTTTGAGAAAATGGCAGATAGAAAAAACAATAATGTTCCTAACCCCGGTGCAAATTTATTATTTAGTGGGGCTCCTGAGTTTAACTTCAATTTGCCCTTCATGCCAGTGAGTCAGGCGTCTGGTCCTGCGGTGTTGTCGGGAGGTAAGAAGAAATACCGGTAGCCGAAACATGAACATACAAGCTAACTCGTTAGCAGACTTCCGGTTGGGACGTCTTTACTGCACACGTTTGAGAAACCAGAATGAAAATAATGCTGAATATCGTCAGGTTGTATTTGTCTGTCAGCGTAGCCTCAATTTGCATGTAATTTATTTTGAGCTCATTGACATGGACAGTTCATTTGACGTTAATCATTGTGAGTTCTTGTGTTTACTGTATGTTGCGATGAGATTCTTTGACGAGTGTTATAGTGTTCCCGATACCAAATTTCACTAATTTATTTACATACAGTTTTGTTTGTTAACAGAATTAAATTGGTCTGTGAATTAGGAACACTGTCATATATTTAATTTTAAACTGTCATGTTTTATGCAAAGCGTACACAAACCAGTTTATGCTTTAAATGTGCTCTATGATATCCATCAGATGATTCTACCGAAGTTGGCGAGGAAGACAGCTTTCTGGGTCAGACTTCTGAGACTGTACAAGCTCCTTCTACCTTTAGCTACTTTTCTAATCCAGGAACCAGCACTGACCCGTTTGCTTCTATTGGCCAACCATCATGCCTACCCCCATCATCAGCAGCAGAAGCAGCCTTGTGTGCTGTCACGTCATCTGTTTCAAATAGCGCTAACGTGGCCCCTCAGATGCCTCCCAACTCACAGTTGAACACTACTTCTCCTGTCTTCAGCAGTACAGCGTTTCACAGCCCAATGGGGCGCCACACTCCTCCCCCTAGTACAATGACCACACCACCTCCGCAGATCCAACCACAGAGTCATAATCCCTATCGACACACTGCCACCAGCAGCAAAGCCAGTCCTTATATTCCAGCTCCAGAGGTCCTGCCGCAAAGCCACACATCACAATACAATCCCTACTCTGTCACCTCGGGGTCGCAATCGTTCCCACTGTCCGGACCCACATTCACAAAGGTAAACTTAATCAGTGACTGCGCATTTGCGAACCTGGAGGTAACTATTATACAAATAATAAAAAGAACATTTTCTATCATGTTCCACTTAGCCTCCTCCCGGTCACGTGCAGGCACCACCACCACCTCTTCTAGCCAACCCTACTGGTGCAGTTGTGCCTGCTGGCCCCATGCTGCAGTACAACTACAACGTTTATGAGCCTATTCAGCCACACTGGTTCTATTGCAAGCTAGTGGAATCCAAAAATGTTTGGCTTCCTTTCAGCATCATCGACTCCCTCCAGCTTGAGGAGACTTTTAATTCTGGTACTACCTGCACTATAATTTTCCATGAAAATCCCTTATTAACATTCATTTTAATATAGTCAATCAAGTAACAAGTCATAGATTTAAAATGTGCACTGTTTTATTTCTCTAGTTCAACCCGACCCAGAAAATGTGATCATACGTACAGACGGAGGCCGGTTTGACGTGCATTTGTATGATCGCATGCGATCAGCGGTCTATTGGGAAGAGGAGGATTCAGAGGTTCGCCGCTGCACCTGGTTTTACAAAGGAGATACGGATAGTCGCTTCATCCCTTACTCTGAGGAATTCAGCGACAAACTAGAGGTTTGTCATCCAAGTTCATTTGACTGGAGCTAGCTAAAAATCATTACTGTTTAAAGGACAACCGACGTCTCCGGACAAGTTGTGTCCATAATTTGTAAAATGGCTTCAAATGACTTCTACTGGGCATATTTTAATAAGATTCCACAGCATATAGCTATATTTTACGTTTTAAGACTCGCGCTGAACATTCAGGAAGTCTTGTTTTTGAGTTGGTGACGAGTCCGTACGTGACATCAGAAAAGGACCGCCTCCTCACCGTAAAAAAGACGCATTGTAGCGTCTTTCCATCACGTCAATGTATTTTGCTGTACTGTTTTTTTTTTTTTTAACCATGTCTTACACCCAAAAGCCGCCAGCAGAGGGAGGCAAATTCCATGGAAGGAATATATCAGCTCGTGGAAACGGGTTGATTCATTCCTCACCGGAGCTGGTCGCCATTTTGCGCCTCTTTTTTTGTGAGAGATTGCCCCCCAAATGTTGCCTCAAAATGGCCCAAATAAATTCTTTAATCGATTGCAAACATGTATGCTTTGCTCATCAGGACTATTTGAATCATATTCATAACTGGATGTGTAACAAGAAAGCATATTCTCCGAATCTGAAGCCATTGTTTTGATTCTTCAGCAAGGCAAGACATCTTGGTGTGATGTCACAAAATGGGGGCGGGACTTTCTGAAAATGCCCAATTCGCAGCTCAATTTTTTTTGCAGATTTTGGACACTTTAAGTCATTTTTATTGGTGTTTTGCCTTTCACTAAAAATATCATACTGCCTGTTTTGGGTATTTTAGATGCTATAAAACGTTTTTCTGGTGTCAGTTAAAAAACAAAAAAGTGACGTCGGTTGTCCTTTAAGTCACATTTGGAGTTTCCAATAATTTCCAATAATAAATGGTTACCCATAAGTTTCCTTTTCAGGATCAATATTCACATAAAAAAAGTTTACTTTAATGTAACTGATGGATTGAAATACACATGATGTGAAACAGATTATACACCAATTAAAAAAAAGCAAAACTACATTTGAGATTAAATAATCAAAAAAAAAAATCTGTTAGCTTTTGGGGTTCATTGCCTCAATTGTGCAAATGTGTGTGTTCATTTATGTTCATCATGAATGATGTATATTTCCTTCACATTTTTATTTCCTCAGACAGAATATAAGAAAGCTGTATCTACCAACCAATGGCACCGTAGACTGGAGTTCCCTTCTGGAGAAACCATTGTCATGCATAATCCAAAGGTAAAACCTACTAAAAGTCTGATCAGCGCTTAAACGTACATACCTCTTCAAAATTGGAAAAATGGTTGAAACACAATTTTTTTGTCATCCTGGACCTTAGAAAAGTTGTGTGAACTATGAGAATCGGTTGAAGTGACTACCATGATTTGATTGGATTGGATTGGATTTGCTTTTATTAGTCTCACAGTGGAGAAATTTACATTTCACAGCAGCAAAGTGATGAAAGGAATGAAAGTAGAAAAACAAAATACATGAGCTGCTGGAAAGGCAGCCACTCTCGCGGCGCCGTCTTGAAGTCAAAAGACAAAAAAAAACAAAATAACATAATATGACAGCATAGAGACAATATGATATAATATGTATATATATGTAATATATATGTGATATATAATATGATGAGGACAAAATATTTGTTGTCTCTGTAGGTGATAGTACAGTTCCAGCCCACCTCTATGCCTGATGAGTGGGGGACCAATCAGGATGGACAGACGAGGCCCAGAGTGGTGAAGAGAGGGATTGATGATGACCACGATCAAGTCCCTGACGGTAATCAAGATCCACTACTCAGCAGACTTTTCACATGCTCTGTAGTTCCTGCATGTTTTTTTATTGAGTAGTTCTGCGTCTTCAAGAAGATGCTTATGAGGTGAATGAGAAAGATCACAGGGTGAAACCAAAATCCTAGACTCATAAAATAATTTTAATTTATAAAAATTTCAGTGTAAGTGTGGCTATGAAAATAAAACTAAATTGTAGAGTCCAGCTTTTTTTTTTTCGATTCAAGGAAATTCTAGTTCCTTAATTTTAGCACAAGAAGAAATACTTTTTTTAAAGCATGATAGGGAAAGGACCAGCTCTGTCAATATAAGCAGACAATAATACCTTTTAACTCATTCACTGCCAGACGTGCAAAAATGTGTCGACTCCAGTGCCAGGTTTTTTGTCATTGTCACTCGAATTCAAGGACCCACATAATATCAAGTTTTAGGACTACATCAACATTCAATGCAGCGTAAGAAACATTAGACTCTCTTCATCAGAAAAAAAAGTTAATTCCTAAATTATATAGATCTGGAGTTATATGAGCTTGAAATGAGGGCGTCTGTCCAAAGTACAATGCAATACATGCATATCGGTTTATATAGCCCTCTAACAACAGCTGAAGCTTGAATAAAGCGGTAACATGGGAAAAAAAGGGAAATGCTGCCCCCTTGTGGAATGGAAAAACATTGCTAGAAGCCATTGCCAGCGCTTATCAGCTACCAAACAAGAAAAATCAAAACCTGAACAAATTTGGGAATGGCGCTCTTTCATATTTTCAATTCTTGAATAAATTCATGAATGGCAGTGAATAAGTTAATGCACTATGACCAAATGATTGCCGTGACGGTGCAAATCCATTCTCTGCACCTTTTTCCAGGTGAGCTCCCCAAAGTGGACCATCTTGTGTTCATGGTTCATGGAATCGGTCCCGTGTGTGACCTGAGGTTTCGAAGCATTGTTGAGTGTGGTGAGTTGATGCCAGGATTTGTGCAGCCTCTTGGTTGTCTTCATCACACCCCCCTAAAATGATAGTTGCATCTACATATATTATTTAATGGGTTATTTGCAATACAATACAATACAATACAATACAATACAATACATATTGATTTATGTAGCGATTTAACAACAGGTTTGCCTGTAACAAAGCGCTTAACATGGATAACTATCATATACAGGAAATAATCATAAATACATATTTATGCAAACATTGTTTGGACAGGAAGTACGGCACACAGTATCAGTTTAGTTAGCAGTCATTGAGTTTCCTTTCAGAATATGTTTTTTTTTAGGTTCATGCATGTAATTTGTCAGCCGAGTTATGCACCAAAATGTGTAAAAAAATTCATTCATGTAGTAAAATTAACTGCACGCAGATGTTAATTTGATTGTTCCATTGGTGACACAAATAATTATATCTAAATGTATTTTGCATTAGAATGCTCTGTATTTTTTTGGTTTTATTGATGTACAGTAACAGATAATTGTTGTATATTTGGTATTGATTAATAATTAAGCAAAATCAGATAAACAACGGTATCACACAAATGGGAGCGGATTGGACTCACTGTATTGTACTTCTTGATTAATGTGATGGGCTACTAGTTCAATGTACACTTATGGGAAAACTTTGCATACAATTGCATCTTAATTACAGGTTAGTCATAGTAAGACTAAAAATAATAATTATTTTGGAATACAGTAAAGTCTCATTATATCGATATCGGTCATATAGATAGTACTTGCTTATTACGATACTATTTCTATGAACGCAAGGAGAACATTTACATGCCGCAGGATCGGATATATCGATAGTCCGGTTATATCGATATTTTTTCCGACTCCCGAGAATATTGATATAACGAGACTTTACTGTATTAAAATATAATTTTGATTTATCCCAAAGGATAACCAATCTGCTTTCTTGTAAAACTACAGAAACCACATATTTACTGTTCATTGGTTGAAATGAGAGGAATTTGACTATTTTCAGTAAATTACCGAATTTTCTGTAATATGAGGCGCACCTTTAACGAATGACATATTTAAAAAGCTTTTCCATACATAAGGTGCAGCGCATTATAAAGGGCACCTTCAATTAATGACATATTTTAAAACGTTTTCCATACATATGGCGAACCGGATTATGAGGCGCATGGTCAGCTTTTGAAAAAAATCATTTCTTTTAGGTGCGCCTTATAGTGTAGAAAATACGGTATTTGTGTTCAACGCTCAAACAATGAATTGTTGATTAATCGATTCATTTTGACACCTAGCTGAATGAAAAAAAAAATCATACCCCTTCAAAATGTGGACATTTTAAAAGGCTGACTTTTCATGTGTATGATAAATCCAAATCACTTTTCTCTCAGTGGACGACTACCGCAGCGTGTCTCTGAAACTGCTGCAGAGTCACTTTAAAAAACCCTTGGACGATCACACCATCAGTCGAGTGGAGTTCCTGCCTGTCCATTGGCACACGGCCCTCCATGGCGATGCCACAGGGGTGGACAGGTGAGTAGACTTTACATCCCTGAAATGCTGTGCCATACAATATAGCTAAGATTAAAAAACTAAAAGTGCACGTCTGTAATTTTACTCTACAACATTTTCATTTCTCTTTGCAGGAGGATAAAGAAAATCACCTTGCCCAGCACGGGACGATTACGTCACTTTACAAATGAGACCTTGTTAGATGTACTCTTCTACAACAGCCCGACATACTGCCAGACCATCATGGACACGGTTTCCTCAGAGATTAACAGACTTCATGCCTTGTTCATGAAGAGAAACCCTGATTACAAAGGAGCAATATCTGTCGCCGGGCACAGCTTGGGTAATGAACTTTTTTTTTGGGGTGGGAGGGCGATTGAGGGTACATAGGACAATGCTTAAGCTTTCTTAAAAATATGTAGAAACTGTGTTGGCACAGTTAACTGAAGGATTCTTTGAGCAGTTTTTTTTAAACACCGGCTAATGTCTTTCTTGTTTCCTCATGCTTTGTTTCATTAATTCATTCACTGCCAGATGATATGCAAAAATGTATCCACTCCAGTGCCAGGGTTTTTGTCATTTTCCCTCAAATTCACACAGAATATTGAGTTTTAGGACTACATAAATATTCAATGCAGCGTAAGAAACCTTAGACTCTCTTCTTTCATCAGAAAAAAAATTGTTAATTCATAAGTTAAATGGGTGTGGAGTGTTAGGAGCTTGAAATGAGGGGGGTTGTTCAAAAATACAATGCAATACATACATATTGGTTTAAAGCGCTATGTAAACATGGAATAAAGCAATAAAATTGATAAATAATAAAATGGGAAATGCTCGCCCCTTGTGGAAGGGGAAAAAAAAAAAAAACATTGCCAGAGGTCTGACCAGCGCTTTACCTGCACCCAAGCATGAAAAAAACCTGGGGGATGTCACTCATGTCATAGTTTCAATTCCTGAATAAATTTGTGAATGGCAGTGACATTTAGGACAAAATAAACATTCAATTCAGCGTAAGAAGCCTTAGACTCTCTTCTTTCATCTGAAAAAAAATAGTTAATTCCTAAGTTTTATGGATCTGGAGTCATCTGAGCTTGAAATGGGGGCGGCTGTACAAAATACAATACATAATATTGATTTATTTAGCGCTTTAACAACAGTTGACTTATGGAAGGGTGAATATATTGCCAGAGGTCTGACCAGCGCTTTACCGGCACAAATTCAGGAATGGCAGCGAATGAGTTAAAATTGATATTGTCCTTGCAGGGTCCCTTATACTCTTTGACCTGCTGTCAAATCAAAAGACTGAAATCACCCCTGCGGCGGTGCCAGCCATTAATGGAGGAGCGCAACAGGTGAATGCCATTTTAATTCTGTATCCATCGAGGTTAGCAAACATGCTTCGAAGAAGTTAAAAAAAAAGGTTTCCCTCTGAAAACTAGGTAGCAGCGCCGGTTGCACCAGCCGTTGCCCTTCCAGCTGCCGAGGAGGAGCCCAAAGAGGAGGAACCAGAGGACCTTTCCGCTGTGCTGGAACATCTCGGACTGTCTGAGTACAAGAACACCTTTGACCAGGAAAAGATTGACATTGAATCTTTTGTAAGTGAAGATTAAATACAGTATGAGAAGGTCAAGGAAAGCGCGATTTACTGACATAATAATACTACTACTACTACCACCACTACTACTACTAAATACTACTACTACTACTACTAAATACTACTAATACTACTAATACTAATACTAATACTAATACTAATACAGTGAGACCTCAACTTACAAACACCTCAATTTACAAACTTTTTGTCTTACAAACGTCAAATTTATGAAAATCAAACCTTATAATAAGCACTATTTTCATAATACACACCCACCACGGCTGGCGGAGTGATCTTCGGCGGAAGCACACGACCTAACAGCACCAGAGGTTAAGTTACCAACAGTCCTTATGGAAGGTGACTCTCCTTCCATTACAGTCCTCTTGTAATGCACCTCTCTTTCTAAACAGAAATTCCCTTTGACCTTCTACCTCCAACGCCATTCCATCAAGCCATATATGACCATCACAAATGTAAATAATGTGACTTTATGATACAATGTAGTGTAAAAGTTGAAAAATATATTTTATGGAAACCCGGGAACGGATTATTTCCATTTTAATGGTTTCCGATGGGAAAATGTTTTTTGAGATACACACTTTTCGCCTTACACACTCTCTCTGGGAACCAATTAAGTTCGTAAGTTGAGGTTTCACTGTACTAATACTAATACTAATACTAATACTAATACTAATACTAATACTACTAATACTAATACTAATACTACTAATACTAATATAATAATAATACATTTCATTTATAAGCGCTTCAAACAGAATTGGCCTTTTGTAATTTTTGTGTTTACAACAGTGCTTTGGGTTTTAAAGCTCAGCTGAGGATCTGTTTACAGTTTGCAAGGTGCGCTCTGTGCTTTTGTTTGCATATTCCTGCTTCCTTTTCCATTTCAAAAACATCCATATTGAAGACTAAATTGTCCTTTGCTCTCAGTGTGAAAAAAAGTATTTTGTCTAGATCAGGAATCAGGAGCGGTTCTTTGGTACTGATTGTTGTGAAGTGCTGTAAATTTGATATGCTCTTCTGAAATCACGACTTTGCTCAAATTACATGTATGTTGTTCTCAGTGATACGTCTGTGTCGGCTCTCAGTCGTACAGGAGTGGTCCATTAATCTGTATGTCAGTCTGCCATTAATCTGTACTTCTTTGAAGGTGTCTGACGTTTCGCTTCTCATCCGAAGAGCTTCGTCAGAAAACTAAAGTTGTGCTGGTAACTCCCTGAAGCTCAGTTCCTGAGATTTAATTTTAAGCATGCTAACAACAGACTTCTTAGGTCGTTACCACATAGGCTTAGTCATGCTGATGAGGCGATACCAGAGTTAATGGGGTAATCAGAACCAGGCATGGAACATTCAAGGTAAGACAGAACACTGCTCCCCCAACCCTAGTGCAAAGACCTACCAGAGCCGAAGTCTGGCACCACCACCTCTGTCAATTAGGGATATATATAGGACCAGAGTTACCAGCACAACACTAGTTCGCTGACGGAGCTCTTCGGATGAGGAGCGAAACGTCCGACACCTTCCGTACAGATGATGGCTGAAGAAACCTTTCCATCGTTCTCAGTGATATTCATTTTTGCGATGATCAAGTGGTGTTTTTGATCTGAATTTGCTGATTTATGTCTTTTAGCTCATGTGTACAATCGAGGACTTAAAAGAGATGGGAATTCCTCTTGGGCCCAGGAAGAAAATCGCTAAATTTGTCAAAGAAAGAGTCACGAAACAGGCAAGTCTGTCAAATTGGTTTTGCCGAAAAATTGACATCTTGAAATAAATAGATGACCGACTTTTGTGTACTTTGTGTACTGATCAGGAGAAAGAAGCTGAGGTGCAGGAGGTCAGTAAAGCTGGAGAGCCGGCTCAAGCTGCTGAGACCAGTCCTGACAAGAATTTACCGGCAGGCGTCTCCTCCATCCACGTCGACTACAACTACTTTGAAGTTGGAACTGGACAAGTACGTCCGGTCATGTCGTTAACGCACACACACGCACACAAAAAAATCTCGTTTTTGATTGGTTGTTGAAAATGTGAGAGTTCATACCTCATGCTTTGCTTCTCAGGTGTCAGTAGTCTACCACAACCTCGACTTTAGCCTAGTGAATTTCTTTGCCTTGGGTTCTCCAATTGGCATGTTCTTGACTGTCAGGGGCCTGGAGAAGATTGAAGAAGACTATCAACTGCCAACTTGTAAAGGATTCTTCAATATTTACCATCCGGTAGGCTTTCCTTCTCATTGTGTAGTTGGTTCTAAATGATTAAAAAGACAGGCTTGGAGATTAATCAATTGAATTGTTTAATCAATTTATTTCTCCAAATGTGATGTCTGCCCTTAACTCATTCACTGCCATTCACAATTTAATTTGGGAATTGAAAATTTGACATGGAGCAGCATTCCCGAATTGGTTCGGGGTTCAGATTTTCTTGCTGGGGTGCCAATAAAGCACTGGCCAGACCTATGGCGATTTTTTTTCACTTCCACCAGGGGGCAGCATTTCCTTATTTCCTATTTTTTTCTGATGAAAGAAGAGAGTCGAAGGTTTCTTATTCTTTCCCAAAGTATTTCAGCTTTTGCAGAAAACAACTTTTTTCAGGTCAAAGATGCATGGCTTAAAGGACAACCGACGTCTCCGGACAAGTTGTGTCCATAATTTGTAAAATGGCTTCAAATGACTTCTACTGGGCGTATTTTAATAAGATTCCACAGCATATAGCTTATATTTTACGTTTTAAGACTCGCGCTGAACATTCAGGAAGTCTTGTTTTTGAGTTGGTGACGAGTCCGTACGTGACGTCACTACAGGAATGCCCCTGAGTGAAAAAAGACACATTGTAGCGTCTTTCCATCACGTCAATGTATTTTGCTGTACTGTTTTTTTTTTTTAACCATGTCTTACACCCAAAAGCCGCCAGCAGAGGGAGGCAAATTCCATGAAAGGAATATATCAGCCTAAGGAAACGGGCTGATTCATTCCTCACCGGAGCTGGTCGCCATTTTGTGCCTCTTGTTTTTGTGAGAGATTGTCCCCCAATGTTGCCTCAAAATGGCACGGAATAAATTCTTTAATCGATTGCAAACATGTATGCTTTGCTCATCAGGACTATTTGAATCATATTCATAACTGGATGTGTAACAAGAAGGTATATTCTCCGAATCTGAAGCCATTGTTTTGATTCACAAGCAATGCAAGACGTCTTGGCGTGATGTCACGAAATGGGGGCGGGACTTTCTGAATATGCCCAATTCGCAGGTCATTTTTTTGCAGATTTTGGACACTTTAAGTCATTTTTATTGGTGTTTTGCATTTCACTAAAAATATCATACTGCATGTTTTGGGTATTTTAGATGCTATAAAACGTTTTTTTTTCTGGTGTCAGTTAAAAAACAAAAAAGTGACTTCGGTTGTCCTTTAAATAACTGTACAATTATTGATCATAGTGCCTCTGGTGGTTTTTCAGCCTGCATAAGAAAGTTGATGTGGACAGAATTATGTCCAAAGCAGGCAAGTACATTCCGATGTGGCATCAGTCCTCTTGTCTGACCCATTGCTGTCTTGTCCTCTGTTTCAGTTGGACCCAGTGGCTTATCGGATCGAGCCCATGATAATACCAGACTTGGAATTGAAGCCTGTTTTGATACCCCATCACAAAGGAAGGAAAAGGCTGCATCTTGGTAAGGAAAAACACTTGCTTGCATTGGACATTTTAACTCATTCACTGCCAGATGATGTGCAAAAATGCGTCCACTGCAGTGCCAGAGTTTTTGTCATTTTCACTCAAATTCAAGGACCCACAGAATATTGAGTTTTAGGACCACATAAACATTCAATTCAGCGTAAGAAATCTTTGACTCTCTTCTTTCATCCTAAATAAATAGTTAACTCCTAAGTCATATGGGCTTGAAATGGGGGCGGCTGTACAAAATAGTACAATAGAATACATACATATTCATTTATATTAGATTGGATTGGATTAGCCATTATTAGTCTCTCAGTGGACAAATTTACATTTCACAGCAGCAAAGTGATGCAAGGAAGAGTAAAGGAAAGGAAAAAGTAACAAAAACAACAACAAAATACAGGAGCTGCTGGAAAGCCAGCCACTCTAGCGGCGCCATCTTGAAGTCAAAAGAACAAAATAATATAACTACACTTAGACACAGTCATTCAATTTAAATCACTTTCTGCACCCTCTTTGTTACATGAAGCAGTTCTATATGAAAGACTAGAGGATCAAAGCGTCCTTTTCACCAGTGGATCAGGGACATCATGGTGAAATGTGCACGTCTGCTACATGCTTAATGTTGAAAGCAAACATGAAGCTGTAGCATCCATTGACGAAAAAGATTGTCTCGCAACTCCTGTCCCACATAAATCCACTTCAATTCCAAGCCGCGACAGTTCCACATACGCATCGACGCTCTGCGCTTTAACAGTAGCTGACGCTGTAACAAGGCGATAACATTGACAAATGCGATAACACAGGCAAATGCTGCCACTTTGTCTGACCAGGACTTTATCAGCACCCCAGCAAGAAAAAACAAAACCCGAAAAATTTGGGAATGGCGCTCTACGTCATACTTTTCAATTCCCGAATAAATTCAGGAATGGCGGTGAATTAACCAATCGAGTCAAATGTGTTGGACATTTTTAATCCTGAAATTCTGTTGTTTTTGGGCACAGTAAGTTACCCTTTTGTAATGTATCTTTGGTGTTTTAGAGCTAAAAGAGAGTCTCTCCAGAATGGGCTCGGACCTGAAGCAAGGTTTTATCAGTTCGTTGAGGAGCGCATGGCAGACACTCAATGATTTTGCTCGCGCCCACACCTCCTCTGCACAACTTCAGGCAGAATTGGCTATGGTGGCCAATCAGATTGAAGAGCAGGAGAAAAGAGCGCAAGATCGTGAGTACAGTATTTCTCTCTCTTTCAGAGATACCCAACTGCATACATGGGATTTTTTTTGTAATATTAATGCCCTGTTTTAGTTTCAGAACATAAAAACCCAGAGATCCCCGAACCACCCAAAGAAGAAGAGCCCGAGGTCAGGATCGGGATGCTGAACGGAGGGAATCGGATCGACTTTGTCCTGCAGGAGAAGCCCATTGAGAGTTTCAATGAGTATTTGTTCGCCCTACAGAGTCATCTGTGCTACTGGTACGCAGCTTTTTTATCCAAATAATAATAATAATAACACTGATGATGATAATAATAATAATAATAATAATAATAATAGTAGCAATAATAGTAATAATACTAATAGTAATAATACTAATAGTAATAATAGTAGTAATAATACTAGTAGTAATAATAATAGTAGTAGTACTAATAGTCGTAATAATAACAGTGGTAATAGTAATAGGAGTAATAGTAGTAATAGTAGTAATAATAGTAATAGTAGTAATAGTAGTAATAGTAATAGTAATAATAATAATAATAATAATAATAATAATAATAGTAGTAGCAATAATAGTAATAGTAATAATAGTAGTAATAATACTAGTAGTAATAATAATAGTAGTAATACTAATAGTAATAATAATAGTGGTAATAGTTATAGGAGTAATAGTAGTAATAGTAGTAATAATAGTAATAATAGTAATAGTAGTAATAATAGTAATAGTAGTAAGAGTAATAGTAATAATAATAGTAATAAGTCTTCTTGTGCCTGTCCCAAGCCCGGATAAGCCTGGGTTGTGTCAGGAAGGGCATCCGACGTAAAAGCTTGGCCAAAACAAACATGCGAATAAAATCTCTGAAGATGGAGGACACTGATTCGCTGTGGCAACCCTTTGAGGGAAAAGCCGGAAGGAAAAAAAGACGTAATCATAGTAGTAATGGTAGTAATGGTAGTAGTAATGGTATTTGTAATTGTATTAGTAATAGTAGTAATAATAGTAGTAATGGTAGTAATGGTATTTGTAATTGTATTAGTAATAGTAGTAATAATAGTAGTAATGGTAGTAATGGTATTTGTAATTGTATTAGTAATAGTAGTAGTAATAGTAATAATAGTAATAATGGTAGTAGTGGTCGTAATTGTAATAATGGCAATAATGGTAGTAATGGTAGTAATTGTAGTAGTAGTAATGGTATTAGTAATGGTATCCGTAATGGTATTAGTAATGGTATTAGTAATAGTAGCAGTAATAGTAGTAATAATATTAGTAATAGCAATAATAGTTGTAATGGTAAGAATGGTGGTATTAGTAATGGTATTAGTAATAGTAGTTGTAATAGTAGTAATGGTAGTAGTGGTAGTAATTGTAATAATGGCAATAATGGTAGTAATGGTATTAGTAATGGTCTTTGTAAGGGTAGTAGTAATGGTATTAGTAATAGTAGCAGTAGTAGTAGTAATAGTAGTAGTAATAGTAATAATAGCACTAATAGTAATAACAATACATTTTATTTCTAAGCGCCTTTCAAAACTCTCAAGGACACTTTAATTCTGGGGTTTGGCAGTGCGTCCGCTGCATGCACCACATGCAAGCATCCCCACACTTTGTGTCTATAAGTGTGAGCAGTGACTAATTTTTATAAGACAGCGACTGCACCCCCTGAATGAGCTAATTTCAAGAGGATGTTTTAAATTTGTAAAAAAATGCAATATTTGTAACATTTATATATACAATTTCTGCCTGCATCCAATGAATAATTCATATTCAATATGCGTTTTGTAGGGAGTCTGAAGACACAGCTTTGCTTATCCTCAAGGAGATCTACAAAAGCATGGGAGTGCATCCTGAACATATGGTACATTAGCAGAATAAAACCCCGTCATGAAAAGACTTTTCCATTCGGATGATTTCATGCCTGGATTGTTTTGCCATTTCTTTTACTTTCTATCAACATGATTTTCTGTAGGCAAATGTGTAATTACAACCACATTATCCTGCAGACCCAATCCCAATGGAATCTATTGTTTTTCAATATAAACAAGAAACAGAATACAAACGATTTGTGAATCATATTTGCCCTATATTTTATTAGAAATGCCACAAAGGAAAGATATCTAATGTTCAAACTGAACAAATAATGTGTAACCTGTTCTAAAAAAAGCTGGGATAGACTCATGAATACCGCTGTGTTACGTCACCTTTACTTTTAACAACATTCATCCAATGTTTGGGAACCGAGGACAAAAATAATGGAATCTTTCCAATTGGAATTTTCACATTCTTTTGCTTGATGCATAGCTTCAGCTGTTCAACATTCCGTGGTCTCCGTTGTCGTATTTTATGCTTCATGATGCCCAACACATTTTCAGTACATTTTTACTATGTTTTAAAACGTTCTCAGTTGTTCACAGAGGTGAATCTTGCCCCATCTTTGCTTGTGAATGACAAATGTCAATTCACAAAAGCTCCTTTTAGACTCAATCAATTCACCCGCTAGTTCCAAATTGGTGTGAGATGAGCATCCTTGCACGGTTCTCTATGATTATTTGCCACATTACAATAAAGTGTCTCAGTTTGAATGATAAATATCTTGTCTTTGTCCTGAATTTCGTTCAACATAGGTTGAAAACGATTTGTAAATACAGTGATACCTTGGTTTACGAATGCTTTAGCTCACAAAGTTTTTGCTTTACGAACATTAACTTCGCAAGAATATGATCTTGGCATACAAACTAGTTTTCAGGAAACACACCGAGTGCCACAATGGCTGGCGGACTAGTTTTCAGCGGAACTGGACTACTTTTCCACACCCCCTTTCTTTGAGTACATACGTGTTATACGTGGTTTGCTAATCGAGTGGACTACATTTGCTATTATGGGACTGAAAAAGACCCCACCTCAGGCTAGTGTTCAGACGAAGAGGACATAAAAGAAAATGACGGTCGAGCAGAAGAAGATCAATGAGACTTAGCATCCCAGTACCAGTATGCTAAGTTGACCATTGCTACGCGTGGCTAAGGGTGTTTCTGTGTTGTCTAAGCAACGGTCTCAGGCAATAGAAGAGGTTGATAAACTGTTGATTTGGATTAACGAAAAACAGCTCGCAAGGGACAGTGTGAGTGAGGGTATTATTGCCGAGAAAGCACGGCAACTTCACTCAGATATCAAGAGGCAACTACATCAACTATCACAAAGGTAAATAAAATGACTTGATAAAACAGTACTGTTTATTTCTTTAATTACAATACAATAGCACATTTATTATACATAAAATAAGGTATATTTTGTGTAGTTTTAAGGCTTATTTTGTAGAAAATTATGTTTTATGGGGACCTGAAAATAGATTATTCTCATTTTTAATGGTTTCCTATGGGAAATTAATGTTTGGAAGACACACTTTTTGCCTTACACTTTCTCGGAACCAATTAAGTTCGCAAACTGAGGTATCACTGTAATTGGATGCTGTTTTGCCTTTGTTTAACACAATGTCAATGTGTTTGTATTTGTCTCAAATTAAGAAAAGCGACCGCTGTTGTAGATTTAAAGAAATGACATGTTTATTGTAACATTTTATAGTATAAATTATACAGCTGGACAATGAAAAGGAATGTTGTGCACTAGTCAATAAAATGGCAAAAGATAGCAACAAAGTAGCAGCAGTTTTTTTTTAATAAATCCTTCTCTGAGTCCAATGGGAAAAAAATTGTTCGATAAATCATTTTCTTGCATGTTTTCTTAGTGTTCAGTTGCTTGGATTAGCGGAAGACAATATATACCACCCAAATTACCGTATTTTCCGGTGTATAAGGCGCACCCAAAAGCCTTCATTTTTTTCAAAACGACCCTGCGATGTATATGGAGATATGCCTTATATGTTAAGTATATATTATATTTGGGAAACTTATTCATTGAAAGTGCGGCTTATACTGTATATGGAAAAACTTTGAAAATACACCACTCATTGGGGGTGCACCTTATACTCTGGTGCGCCTTATACATCATAAAATAGGGTAACTATTTTTGAGTTACTTTCACATTCAAGACGATCACACAGAACATCGCCACCCCCGCCTTGAAGCATTTTTCTGGCCTTCTGTGTTGACCTCATACAGCGAACAAATGAACAGTTAACATGACCTGTGGAACTGAAGTGAAAGAGTCCGCAGGAATTAAAACATCACAACATGGGCATGAGAAAATCAATTTACACGAATAAAAGACATTTACAACAAAAAAATATATTTACAAGAATGTAGCGCTCCAACGTAGTCATGTACTGTGTATAAATACTGCCAAAAAGCCCCGAATGTGAAAAAAAAAACATGTTTCAGAGATTAAAAATTCGGGTGCCTTCGTACCCGACATTAGTTTTACATGCTCACGTTTGATCTTTGCACCTTCAACAATCACATTAACATGCTCTTTTCTATTAAAGGACAACCGACATCATTTTTTTGTTTCCTAACTGACATCACAAAAACGTTTTATAGAATCTAAAATACCCAAAACACACAGCCTGATATTTTTAGTCAAATGCAACACACCAATAAAAATGAGTTGAAGTGTCCCACAACTACTTCAAATTGACCTCAGAAAGTTTCAGAAGGCCACACCCCCTTTTTCGTGACATCACGCCAAGACGTCTTGCCTTGCTCGAGAATCAAAACAATGGCTTCAGATTCGGAGAAGATGCTTTCTTGTTACTCATCCAGTTATGAATATGATTCAAATAGTTCTGAAGAGGAAAGCATACATGTTTGCAATCAATTAAAGAATTTATTTGGGCCATTTTGAGGCAACATTGGGGGACAATCTCTCACAAAAAAGAGGTACAAAATGGCGACCAGCTCCGGTGAGGAATGAATCAGCCCTTTTCCACAGGCTGATATATTCCTTCCATGGAGTTTGCCTCCCTCTGCTGCCGGCTTTTGGGTGTAAGACATGGTTAAAAAAAAAAACAGTACAGCAAAATACATTGACGTGATGGAAAGACGCTACAATGCGTCTTTTTTACGGTGAGGAGGCGGTCCTTTTCTGACGTCACGTACGGACTCGTCACCAACTCAAAAACAAGACTTCCTGAATATTCAGCGCGAGTCTTAAAAGGTAAAATACAGCTATGTGCGGCGGAATCTTTGTAAAATACGCTCAGTAGAAGTCATTTGAAGTGATTTTACAAATTATGGACACAACTTGTCCGGAGGCGTCGGTTGTCCTTTAAGAAGGTGACTGACTGTCACAGAAAATTAAAAAAAAGGTCCCATTCATCAATCAGCTAATAAATAAGAATACTAACTGAACAATATGGCTCCACAATTAATATGAAAAGTTGATTTCTCCCAATTTGCGAAAATAAATAACTGGGATTGAAATCCAAGAAGTGGAATTTCACCTTTGTTTGGGAAATGTCAACATGACCGACTGCTGAAATCTATTGACTGAGGATTACAGTTAAAAAGGATTACAATAGGATTACAATAAAATTGACTCAAAATCTGCAAAAAAATGAGCTGCGAATTGGGCATTTTCAGAAAGTCCCGCCCCCAGTTCGTGACGTCATGCCAAGACGTCTTGCATTGCTAGTGAATCAAGACAATGGCTTCAGATTCGGAGAATATGCTTTCTTGTTACACATCCAGTTATGAATATGATTCAAATAGTTCTGAAGAGGAAAGCATACATGTTTGCAATCGATTAAAGTATTTATTCCGTGCCATTTTGAGGCAACATTGGGGGGAAATGTCTCACCCAAAAAGAGGCAGAAAATGTCCAGCTCCTGTGAGGAATGAATCAGCCCGTTTCCACAGGCTGATAAATTCCTTACATGGAGCTTGGACGCCCTCTTCTGGCTCTTTCTGGTGCAACACGAGATTTTCAGACCAAGCAAGCATTGACGTGATGGAAGGACTGCTACAATGTGTCCTTTTTTTCCGGTCAGGGGCGTTCCATCAGTGACGTCACGTACGGACTCGTCACCAACTCAAAAACAAGACTTCCGGAATATTCAGCGCGAGTCTTAAAACGTTAAATACAGATATATGCGGTGGAATCTTTGTAAAATACGCTCAGTAGAAGTCATTTGAAGCCATTTTACAAATTATGGACACAACTTGTCCGGAGACGTCGGTTGTCCTTTGAAGGTAGCTCAGCAACTGCGAGAACTATGTTGGGGTCAGGGGTTGTCGGGTTCATTTCACAGCAAGTAAAAGATCAAAACCTGCAAGGCGGAAAAACATGCTTTTTTTTTTTAGAAAACGTGTACAAAACGCAGCAGGGTTACAAAAAAGCAATGACGTTGTTCATCTGCTCTTTTTTTTTTTTAGTTTCCCGCAGCTCAACTCGCCACGTCATTGTTCTTCGTACATTCAATTCGTCTGCAGCTGTGCGTTAAAAATGTCAGCGTCTCACGGGGCTTTTTCGCTGACGACGTGCGGCGAAAGCTGCTCAGTCGTCCGCTTTGTTCTGAGGCTTAAAAGCCTGTTTGCGGAGGTGAGCCTCGATCTCGTCCCGGAATACCAGCATTCCCAGGTAAGAGTGCGAGGCCTCGTTCATGGCTTTGGATTGGATGCACATGCGATACTGTTCCGGGGTCAACTCGTCGGCGCACTGTTTTTCGTGCCATAGGTGAAAAAGAGTGGACACCGGAGTCCGGACCACCACCAGGTCACTGCGAAGATACTTCCTGTATAAATGGACGTCTTCAACGCCCCAGCCTTTCACTTCCAGATCAAAACCACCTGAAAGAAGGAAAATAATAAGTAAAACCGTGTGGGGAAACGGCCGAGTAAGACATAAAAAAAACGTGCTCTTACCAATACTTAGGAAATCCGAGCGATATTGACACGTCATACCGAAGCCGAAATCTCTCCAGAAACCAGCGTCTTTTTTGTGAACCTGTTTCAAACACACATTTATGCTTCACAGTCTTTTATTAACTCATTCATTTATTTGCCAGACGTGAGCAAAAATGCGTCTTCGGTTAAAGCCACGTGATTGGTCAAGAACGCAGCAGTGAGGGGAGGTGGTTTAAACATTAAAGAGACAGGCAGATGACAGTGAGAGAGTTTCAACTTTAATAGTTCAAAGGCAGAGTGTAGACTGCAAGGTTAAAATATCCCATCAATCAGGATAAACAAACAACCTCAGAAGCCATCTGTACACTTGATGCAAAAAGCTATCAACCCAGCTAAACAGAACACAATTGATGAGGAACTAGATAAAATTATCACAGAGAAAGCATCTACAAGGGATCATTCCTCAAGATGTTGAAAGAAGTGTTTAATGCTGATGAAACCGGCAACTCCATTCCATCAAGCCATCAACGACCATCACAAAGGTAAATAAAACGACTTTATTATGCAATACAGTTTATTTCTTTAAATATAATACCATAGCACATTTATTATACATAAAATAATGGATATTTTGCGTAGTTTTAAGGCTTAGAAAATTAGAACGTAGAAAATTATGTTTTATGGGGACCTGGGAACTGATTCTTCTCATTTTAATGGTTTCCTATGGGAAATTAATTTTTGGGATACACACTTTTCGCCTTACACACTAAGTTCGTAAGCCAAGGTATCACTGTATTGAGTTTTAGGACTACATAAACATTCAAGTGAAGCGTAAGAAACCTTAGACCACTGGTGTCAAAGTCAAGGCCCGAGGGCCAAATCCGGCCCGCCACACTATTTTGTTCGGCCCGGGAAAGCAAATCTAATTTGTGAAATTCCATGATTCTAGCTAAAGTACCAACAAAAAATTCTAATTGTCATACATAAACCACAGTAACACAGTAAGTCATTATTTATGACTTCAAATTTGAAAAATAGACATTTATCAATTTGTTGTGCGCTCTATATGTAATATAAGGAGTGGATGAAACCTTCTATTGGCTTCTCCAAATTCATAATGGCCCCCCCCCGAGAGAAAACCGGAACTACAATGTGGACCGGGGCTAAAAATGACTTTAACACACCTGCCTTAACTCTCTTCTTTCATTAAAAAAAGAGTTAATTTCAAAATTATATGGGTCTGGAGTTATATGAGCTTGAAATGAGGGCGGCCGTCCAAAATATAATGCAATAGATACATGTTAGTTTATATAGTGTTGAAGCTGGAACAAAGCACTAACATGGAAACGAGGGAAATGCTGCCCTCTTATGAAACCGAAAAGCATTGCGAGATGTCATGGCCAGTGCTTTATCGGCACTCAAACAAGGAAAAAAAGCTTGAACAAATTCAGGGATGAGTTAATGTAAAAATGGCAGGATCAGACTGTATTCACTCATCAAAGTTCTTACCAGCTGAAGTTCAACAGGTGGCGCCAACTCGAAATTTCCATAAACTATGGCAGGATTGTACAGACTAAACACCACCGGATAGAAGACTTTCTTATCTACAAAATGGAAAGAAGCAGAATGTTTAATCGCAAATGTTTCCCCTGTCGTCAATTCAAATGACAGATGATTAACTCATTCACTGCCAGATGTGCAAAGATGTACTACTCTTGACCCAAAAGATGCTTCCGACACTGCACCAATGTTTTCTCCCGAAAGAGGAGTGTGTAATAAGTATTTTTTTTTTCATATGCTAGGGTTCATTTAGCTGGCTATCTATTAGCTATCTATTTACTATCTATTCGCTAACTGGCCGGCAAGCTAGCTATCAGGCTGCCTATCTATTAGTTATATAGCTAATTGTCTAGCTGCCTATCTATTGGCTATCTATTAGCCAACTGGCCGGCTAGCTAGCTATCTGGCTGGCTATCTATTATATATAGCTAGTTGTCTAGCTGACTATCTATTAGCTATCTATTAGCGAACTGGCCAGCTAGCTAGCTATCTGGCTGGCTATCTATTAGTTATATAGCTAATTGTCGGTGACTGTAAAGTTCCCTTGAGAGCTTTGAAAGGCGCTTAGTTATCTAGCTAGTTGTCTAGCTGGGCTATGTATTGGCTATCTATTAGCTATCTATTAGCGAACTGGCTGGCTAGCTAGCTATCTGGCTGGCTATCTATTAGTTACCTAGCTAGTTGTCTAGCTGGCTATCTATTAGCTATCTATTAGCAAACTGGCCGGCTATCTATTAGCGAACTGGCCAGTTAGCTATATATCTGTCTAAATATCTATTAGTTATATAGCTAGTTGTCTAGCTGGTTATCTATTGGCTATCTATTAGCTAGCTAGATTTCTATCTATTTACTTCCGGGTTGAGTGAACGCTGGCGCGTGTGGCTGCTGCTGCTCACCCATAGAAAAACTGATCCTGTGACTGAAAAGTATCCTTGAGAGTTTTGAAAGGCGCTTATAAATGAAATGTATTATTATTACTATTATTATTATTATTAATTATATGGCTGGGGAGTTATATGAGCTTGAAACGAGGGCAGCTGTCCAAAATACAATGCAACACACACATTAACAACAACTAAAGCTGGAACAAAGCGCTAATATGGAAATAAGGGAAACACTGCCCCTTGTGGAAAGTAATAAACATTGCCAGAGGCCATAGCCAGCGCTTTATCGACACCCAAACAAGAAAAACCAAAACCCAAACAAATTCGAGAATGGCGCTCTACGTCATCTTTTCCATTCCCAAATAAATTTGTGAATGTTAGTGAATGAGTGAAGCATACTTGGATGTGCGTGGAGACGACACGTATTCAGGAAGTCCAATGTGAAATGGATGTCCACGTCGCAGAAAAACATCAGAACGTCGCCTTTTGTCCAAGCGCGTGCGCCGATATCCAGGCCACGCCCTCGGGAGAAATCCTCCTCCACCGGGATCAGAGTGTAATTAGAGAAACTCTCCTCTCTGTAAAAAAAAAAAAAAAAGATAGATTCTTTATCCCCTTTCCACGTTGATTGACCATATCTTGTTGTGAGTAAAAAGGACAAACCTTGACATTGTTTCCAAAGATGACTTGACCTCTCGGAGCCCCTCATGGCCAAAATAAACAACAGTGAGGTAAACTCTCTTGTCCTGCTGTACACACACTTCCCTAAAAAGAGTCAGCGTTACATATCGTTGCTACGGTGCTAATTACGAGAACAAGCAGATGGGCGAGTATGGAAAGAACAAGCGAAAACATGTCAAAAGAATCAAATGGTCACACCTGAAGTTGTGTAAGAACTGTAAAAAAGTTTCTGCTCTGCCCGACAGCGGCACAATAATGTTGATGATCATTTCCGTTGTGTCAACTGTCATGCTTCTGACTTTCATCAGTGGGCCAAAAGGCCTGAAGAGGGTGACGTGGCGGAAGGTGCTGGATTCCTTTTTGGCAAAGAAGAGCTCGTAAAGTGATCCTTTGTCCCGTTCCGTTCTGTACATGCCTGCCGATCGAGAACAAGATGAAGGGGAGTAGTGTGGATGTGACACACAAGCACATTTGCATTTGTGCAAAAAATAAAAAAAAAAGCTCATTTTAAAAGGACAACCGACGCTTCCGGACAAGTTGTGTCCATAATTTGTCAAATCACTTCAAATGAGTTCTACTGAGCGTATTTTACAAAGATTCCACCACATATAGCTATATTTTACGTTTTAAGACCCCCACTGAATATTCAGGAAGTCTTGTTTTTGAGTTGGTGACGAGTCCGTATGTGACGTCACTGAAGGAACGCCCCTGACCGAGAAAGCGACACACAATGCATTTTGGGTACTTTGTTTGGTCTGAAAACTTCGTGTTGATCCGTGTTGATGGCGAAATTAGAAGGAAAACACATAAATAACGCAATGGTGAATCGTGAATCGTGTATTGCACCAAGACTACTATTTGATACTAGTTGACACAAATTCCCAGCAGACAAATCAGCCCATTTCCAACGGAGCTTGGGCGCCATCTTGTGCATTTTCTGGGGACGCTACATTGGAGTCCTGACGGCTCGAATTGATACGGAAGTCGATTTCAGGACATTTATGCTTTCCTCTTCAGAACTATTTGAATCATATCCATAACTGGATGAGTAACAAGAAAGCATCTTCTCCGAATCTGAAGCCATTGTTTTGATTCTAAAGCAAGGCAAGACGTGAATGGGTTAAATTAAAGAATGACACCAAATGCAGGGAAAAGGCGTTTTGCGATATAATTTATCGATAGACAGTCACACACGAAAACGGTGACATTTCATTTAGAAGCACCTTTCAAAACTCTCATGGTCACTTTACAGTCACAGGATACAGTCGCTAATAGATAGCTACCTAGCCAGCCAGATAGCTAAACGATAGCTAGCAAGCCAGCTAGACAGCTAATAGATAGCTAACAGATAGCAAATATATAGTGAAGTAGCTAGGTAGCTAATATAGTAATAATTTTGTTGTGTTTTGACTTCAAGATGGCGCCGCGAGAATGAATCAAAAACTAATTCATATTGGCATTTTCCGTGTTGTCAATTTGAAATAAATTCCCCATGTATTTGAATAGTTAGCTTATCGATAGACAGTCACACACGAAAACGGTGACATTTCATTTAGAAGCACCTTTCAAAACTCTCATGGTCACTTTACAGTCACAGGATACAGTCGCTAATAGATAGCTACCTCGCCAGCCAGATAGCTAAACGATAGCGAGCTAGATAGCTAGCAAGCCAGCTAGACAGCTAATAGATAGCTAACAGATAGCAAATATATAGTGAAGTAGCTAGGTAGCTAATATAGTAATAATTTTGTTGTATTTTGACTTCAAGATGGCGCCGCGAGAATGAATAAAAAACTAATCCATATTGGCATTTTCTGTGTTGTCAATTTGAAATAAATTTCCCGTGTATTTGAATAGTTAGCTTATCGATAGTCACGCATGAAAACGGTGACATTTCATTTAGAAGCACCTTTCAAAACTCTCATGGTCACTTTACAGTGACAGGATACAGCCGCTAATAGATAGCTACCTAGCCAGCCAGATAGCTAAACGATAGCTAGCTAGATAGCTAGCAAGCCAGCTAGACAGTTAATAGATAGCTAACAGATAGCAAATATATAGTGAAGTAGCTAGGTAGCTAATATAGTAATAATTTTGTTATGTTTTGACTTCAAGATGGCGCGAGAATGAATCAAAAACTAATTCATATTGGCATTTTCCGTGTTGTCAATTTGAAATAAATTCGCAATGTATTTGAATAGTTAGCTTATCGATAGACAGTCACACACGAAAACGGTGACATTTCATTTAGAAGCACCTTTCAAAACTCTCATGGTCACTTTACAGTCACAGGATACAGTCGCTAATAGACAGCTACCTCGCCAGCCAGATAGCTAAACGATAGCTAGCTAGCAAGCCAGCTAGACAGCTAATAGATAGCTAACAGATAGCAAATATATAGTGAAGTAGCTAGGTAGCTAATATAGTAATAATTTTGTTGTGTTTTGACTTCAAAATGGCGCGAGAATGAATCAAAAACAAATTCATATTGACATTTTCCGTGTTGTCAATTTGAAATAATATCCCCGTGTATTTGAATAGTTAGCTTCAATCAATGCGATACCTTCTATGAAATGGCTCTCCTTGTAGGCTTGTCTCCGCACGGTCAGGTCATCCTCCACGCCGTCCTCCTCATCGGGGTTGTTGATGATTTCCAACGCGGCCTCGATGACCTCCACCAGTTCATCCCGCCGATCTTTACGAACGGGTTTCTCCTCCGGGTGACGCGTCAGTCCCATTTCCAGCTGGTAAACCTTGGACGAGGTGAAGCTCTCAAACGGCACCAGCGCGTACTCGCTGGGCAGGCGGGCCCCCGTGTTGACCTCGGCTTTGTCGATCTGAGAGTGAAGGAAGTCTAACAGATCTCCGGGCTCTTGCTCCTTGTTCTCAGCTAATCCCTGCGCCTCGGGGAGTTCCTTCTTCTCCTGCAGGAGCTTCAGCTTCTCGCTCATTTCCTGCAGCTCCTGCTTGAGTTGCACAATCTGCCGTTTCAAGCTGGCGGCGCGGTTCAGGTGGCGCTCCTCTTGCTCTTGCAGCAAGGCCTGGTAGTACTCCTTTCCGTAGGGTTCGCCCGCGATCCCGGGAAGGACCAGGCTGACGTCGGGTTGAGGGGTGCACTCCAGCAGATAGGCGAAAAACAGCAGAACCAGCAGGAGGAAAAGGCTCAGGAAGAGCCAACGGACCCGGCCGTGGAGCAGCAATCCCCGTCTGGGCATTACGCTCTCATACAAGTTCCAGCTGGACAAGTCTGCATTCCGTTTCTTCTCTCACGCTCTCTTTGACATCACTTTGGTCAAAATTCGGGGTACACTCGGCACAGGTAACATTTTAGATTGGTTCTGGCTAGACATTTCCCGGACAAACTAATTCTGGTTGAACCTTTGGCTAAAATATTCCCATGTAAATCCATCGATCGTCACCTGGGGAAGAGAAAGGAAAAAAAAAACACATGAAGATTTAATATGAAGGGGTTATTAATCAAAACTGGAGAAAATAAGCATTTTCACAATAAATTTTATGGAAATTGTTTATCACAGAGGATGATTTATGTTACCTCCTAAATCACACTACCAGGCTGACGCCAGTTACATAACACTAGAGTCAAACAGCACAAGACTACGAAATCGCCAGAAAACAAACAAACGAGCACACACACACACACACACACACACACACACACACACACACACACACACACACACACACACACACACACACACACACACACACACACACACACACACACACACACACACACACACACACACACACACACACACACACACACACACACACACGCACAGACACAGACACACTCACGCACACGCAAACACTTCTCTGAAACAGACTCAAGTCCTGCTACGACCGTTAATACAACACAATATAAATTTGCAGGAAGCTACTTCCTGCTAAACAGAGTGGTTAACAAAATAAAAGCGCACGTATAGGAACACTATAACAGCAATGTTGTTGAATTCAGGAGATGATACAAGGGGGACACAACACTGTGACCACAAACTTACAATTATATGAGTCGTATTAAAGGACAACCGACGTAACTGACATTAGAAAAACGTTTTATAGCATCTAAAATACCCAAAACACGCAGTATGATATTTTTAGTCAAATGCAAAACACCAATAAAAATGACTTAAAGTGTCCAAAATCTGCAAAAAAATTGAGCTGCGAATTGGGCATTTTCAGAAAGTACCGCCCCCAGTTCGTGACATCACGCCAAGACGTCTTGCATTGCTAGCGAATTCAAAACAATGGCTTCAGATTCGGAGAATATGCTTTCTTGTTACTCTTCCAGTTATGAATATGATTCAATTAGTTCTGAAGAGGAAAGCATACATGTTTGCAATCGATTAAAGAATTTATTCGTGCCATTTTGAGGCAACATTGGGGTGAAATCTCTCACACAAAAAAAAGAGGCACAAAATGGCGATCTCCTGTGGCCACCTCCGTTTTCACAGGCTGATAAATTCCTTATATGGCGCTTGGTCGCCCTCTTCTGGCCTTCTGGCGGCTTTTGGGTACAGCAATATACATTGACGTGATGGAAGGACCGCTACAATGCGTCTTTTTTACGGTCATGGGGCGGTCCTTTAGTGACGTCACGTACGGACTCGTCACCAACTCAAAAACAAGACTTCCTGAATATTCAGCGCGAGTCTTAAAACATAAAATATAGCTATATGCGGTGGAATCTTTGTAAAATACGCTCAGTAGAAGTCATTTGAAGCCATTTTACAAATTATGGACACAACTTGTCCGGAGACGTCGGTTGTCCTTTAAATATTCTATCGTCACAACTATAATAACACCCAGCTTTGATTGAAACAGAGCAGTTGTAGTTTGCAGTGCAACTGCATCATCACGAGAGCGGTGCCCTCTATTTCTCACTCAGAGACAAAAATACACAGAAAGTGTGTCTCAATTGTGTAAAGGTTAGTCTTGAAGGTCATCTAATCAAGCTCGCATTAGAGCGGTGCAATTCTTCAAACCTGACAGCTTCGGAGTAAATTTGTAGCATGGCTACAACAAAAAAAAGCACACAAAGAAGGAAGTGGAGTCTATCAGTCTAATTCTTATGTACAGCTTGACAACATAATTATTTTGAACATCTTTCAACATGACATTGCATTTTATTCATGTTTTTTTTTTTTATTGATCAAGAGAAAAGAAACAGGAGTGGTTGTTTGACATGTGGTAAATCAACAGGGTTTCTTTTCATGTGAACTTTGTGGGTGGAGCGGCAGCAACTTTTTGAACAGTGACGCAGCAGGAGCGTTTACCCAGTGTGGAGCGAAGGCTAGCCAATTGCAGGACACACACGTAGACATTCCGCCGTGACAATTATACCACTGGACAATTTAGAGTCTTCAATTGCGCAACATGCATGTTTTGTTTTGTTTTGTTTTTTGGAATGTAGAAGAACACAGGGGGACACACAATCGCACAATGAGCCCTGAAAACCATGAAGTGTGAAACAGACAAAACATGATATGAAGAAAAAAAAACACACAAAGCCAGTGTGGATTTAGACATAAAGAGAGAGCGAGATGATAAACGCATTTCAGACTTGACATCTTTAAAACCTCAAAATTCACTTGTACGTGAATCGGACGTGATCTTAGTTTTACTCCCTGGTGCTTTGTACTATCTTTGTGACTGCTTTATTTCCTGTATATGATAGTTGGCCATGTTAAGCGCTTTGTTACAGCTTCAGTTGTTGTTAAAGCACGATATGAATCAATATGTATCGTATTGTATAGACGTTTAAAGGACAACCGACGTCTCCGGAAAAGTTGTGTCCATAATTTGAAAAATGGCTTCAAATGACTTCTACTGAGCGTATTTTAAAAAGATTCTACCGCATATAGCTATATTTTACGTTTTAAGACTCGTGCTGAATATTCCGGAAGTCTTGTTTTTTGAGTTGATGACGAGTCCAGACGTGACGTCACTGAAGGAACGCCCCTGACCGAAAAAAAAAAAAGGAAACATTGTAGCAGTCCTGCCATCACGTCTGAAAACCTTTGGTCTGAAAACCTCATGTTGCACCAGAACGAGCCAGAAGAGGGCGTCCAAGCTCCATGTAAGGAATTTATCAGCCTGTGGAAACGGGCTGATTCATTCCTCACAGGAGCTCGCTGGACATTTTCTGCCTCTTTTTGGGTGAGACATTTCCCCGCAATGTTGCCTCAAAATGGCACGGAATAAATTCGTTAATCGATTGCAAACATGTATGCTTTCCTCTTCAGAACTATTTGAATCATATTCATAACTGGATGTGTAACAAGAAAGCATATTCTCCGAATCTGAAGCCATTGTTTTGATTCTCCAGCAATGCAAGACGTCTTGGCGAGACGTCACGAACTGGGGGCGAGACTTTCTGAAAATGCCCAATTCACAGCTCAATTTTTTGCAGATCTTGGACACTAAGTCATTTTTATTGGTGTTTTGCATTTGAATAAATCTATCATACTGCGTGTTTTGGGTATTTTAGATGCTATAAAACGTTTTTCTGATGTCAGTTAGGAAACAAAAAAGTCACGTCGGTTGTCCTATAATTATCCATAGCTCTGACCAGTCCTGGATGTAACTTAAGGCAAGCACATTTGAAAGTGGATGATGGATGGACTTCAGTCAGGTAGTTTATCTACTGTACATTACATACAGTACCCGCCATATACAGCAGGTAATTAGTGCAGTGACGTGCAGTCAGTGGAGGCAGGTGAGGCAGTGCCTCACCTGTCATCATGGAAAGCTGTCATGTTAATATCAAATGAACCAGTGACGCCACAGTGTCAGGTGAAATGTATCATATTGTGATCACTAATATATACACATAATGCATATGAGGGATCGTGGTTTAGGACTAACGACGTTTACAATTGCCTATTAAATAAAAGGCGACGTGAATCAGTCATCAATTATTCTGAACTATCCAAACCGGAAGACGCCTAGGTTATGCGGTTGGCTTCGCGACGTTGGGTTATCTCTACGGTTTCCAGTAATTTGTCTGTCAATAAAACGTCCCGCAAGGCAATTCTGTCGTGCATAGCCAGATACTCACGTCATCTTGTACGTGTCCCTCGTCGTTTGTTCTTGAAGCTGGAGGTTAGGAGGGAAACCCAGAGTGAGGGGGAGCCTGTGTTGCAAAATGCCACGGAGCAAAAAGAAAGAGTTTGCCACCACTTCCGGTTCGCACGAGCCAATAGAAGTCATAGACGTCACACTACACGTTGACGCTCGAGAACATAACACAATATAATTTAATACTAATAATAAAATAATACAGAAAATACACGATGTCAATGTAGTGTTAATAGCGATTGTTTGTGTCTTCTAGCGGAAATGGACATGGGACATTTCCAACAACGCATATAGATCCTATAGTTTCCTATCCCATTGTACTGTACTGACTGGACTGACATTGTTTCAGTTGTATTTTAGATCCAATTTAATTTATCGATTCAGTTCGACATTTGAATTCAAATTGATTCGTCGGATTCATTTATTTCACATTCAGAAACAGAATGCGTTTTGAATTACAACACGTGAAATTAAGAACCGTGTACAGTACACAGGTACTGCTGCACGGAGAAAGTACTACCCGGTATTGAGAAATACGTACAGTACTACTAACTAAAAATAATTATATAATCACTGTGATCCATTATTATTTTTTTTAATATTCGTCTCGCCCTCCCTCATAAAAAAAGAAAACGCAGCATTAATATATTGTACATTTGTATTGTTTATTAATTGTAACAAAGCAATGATAGCACTCATTAGTTTACATACGTTTTTTTTTTCCATTTACGTTTGTTTTTACGGGAGAAAAAAATGTCTAAATGGTCACAATTTCAAACAAAGTCATACAATTTTACGGACATTTTTCTTATAATAAAAATAATAATAAAATAAAAATACAGTAAAAGTAAGGAGTCAGTTTTACCTTAGTTTGGAAATGTTTATGAAACATTGTGTAGGTAGAACAGATAATTAGTCTTTGGATAGAGTAAGGACCACAGTCCTTCAAGGTAGAAATGTCACTTTTTTTTCTCTTCCACGCAGTTCCAGCTGTTTACAGCAGATGATGGTAAGGGTGTTCCCTTTAATTCCTGGGCTGGAACATTATCTTCACAGTAGCATATGAATATTTGGAAGCTAGTGTTGAAGCGGCACAGGCACTTAAAAGACATTGACACTGGCATACAATCTGGTACAACAGTCATGCAGTGATACAACGTGGCCAACATGACTGTGAAGTAATAATTAACACACATAAGAGTTGAATGAAACATGGACGACTTTAATCCACTTAGTTTCACAGAAAAAAAAGACCTCAGTTTGAATAACAGAAATAAAAGGGAACTTTAGCTTCAGATTATATATACATGTATATATATATATATATATATACAGTTTTATAGAAATATACATCTTGTCACATCTAGCTATCGGGCTTGTCCACGGTTTTTGCGGATGAAGGCAAAGCCATCCAGTTTGCATAAACACTATCATTGGCATATCTTGTAAAGACTGGATTAGTGGCATCATGTCTGTTGAGCGGTACCGGGCTCTTCTCGGGCCAGTTCGGGTATGACATGCCTAAAAATGAGAACACATCATTTTTCTGCACTCGGTAAAAGATAAGCAGCGTGCAGACGGCAAGGCTTTTAAATTAAACTCTGTAGTGGTTTGGCGGCTTGGAGGAGGTGGTTTGGGGGGGGGGGGGTGATAAGCGAATGGTTGTTGGTCAGGAATTAAAGTTGACAGACATGTCGGTTATACCCTGATCACCATTATCAATGGAAGGTCTTTGTAATGCATCAAGGGATGGCTTAATATTGCATTAGCAACTTTCGGTTGATTGAAGTAACATCACCAAAGAGTTGCACTCAAAAGCCTTACTGTGTCTCCATTAAGTAATCATTATAGAGTAACAGCTACACATGGAAAAAGCAATGAGAATTTAAGACAATCTGAAATTCAAACAACATGTCGTGATTGATTCAGTGAGGACCTGTTTCAAATGTCACCGGTTTTCGGTTTCAGTGGCAAAAAAAGAGGATTTAATGACTCCAAAAACTTAAAACAAACATTAGAAAAAAAAAATATATATATACCCAGGTGACATCCGACTTACGACCGGCTCGACTTACGACCACCCGTACTTACGATCACGACCTCCAGACCCTATTTTTAACATTTTAATTCTACGCCTGGCACCGCAATGCGCTAGCAGGCCGGCAACGTGTACGACAATTTTGGCCAGCCAGCCAGCCAGCATCTCACTCTCGCACAGCAATCGACCGTGTGATCGCACCAGAGGGGCGGAGTTTGCGAGTCACTTAGCCTCCAAGTCTCTATTCAACATTTTGAATGGATTTCAACTTACGATCATTCTGACTTACGACCGTTTGGTCGGAACGGAACTCTTTCGTAAGTCGGATGTAACCTGTACCTGAAAAAATATCGATATAACTGGACTATCGATATATCCAATCCTGCGGCATGTAAATTTTCTCCTTGCGTTCATAGAAATAGTATCGTAATAAGCAGTACTATCGATATAACCGATATCGATATAATGGGACTTTACTGTGTGTGTGTGTGTGTGTATATATATATATATATATATATATATATATATGATGTAAAATAAAGTTAGTGAAGGGGGAATGGTGTTAATTAAAAGGATGGGTGCATTCAGTATTTACAAATGTTTGAGGTCAGCGTTCGTGTACATTAGAAGCAGGTCCAAATAAAACAGAATGCAAGACAACAAATAGCCTTGTATCTCTCTGAGCTTCTACTTCACGATGAAATGGTCAGGAATAAACATGCCCAGATCACAGTCTCACACACACTTGACGATAGAAAGCCAAACACAACTTGCTAAAACAGAGGGCTTGTTTGCCCTGTTTCTAAAATCGAGTAAATGCATGGGAAATTCTACCATAGAGCTTGTTTTCAATCCAAGTGGAGGGGAGGGTTCGAGGGATAGGGGCGTTATTACAGTCCACAAGTGGCGTGTCTTCTTCGGAGAGTGCGTCATCGTATAGTAGGGCATCAGCAGGAGTGGACGCTGCCAGGTCCAGGTAATCCTGACAAAAGTAGATCAAGGTGTGATTAGACTGATTAGGTGGGGTGGACTGAGTGTTTTTTTTTAATCTCTCTGCAGTCATTAAGCTACAACTTGTTCAAACAAAGTCTACAACTCTGTTTGAATAAGATAGAATTCGAGTGCAGTGCGTCTTTTCCATTTTTTGTTATTAACCCATTCACTGCCATTCCCGATTTTTTTTCAGGAATTAAAAATTTAACGTGGGGCCCCATTTCCGAATTTGTTCGGGTTTTTGTTTTTCCTGCTGGGACTGCCGATGAAGCGCTCGTCAGCAATGTTTTCGCCTTCCACAAGAGGGCAGCATTTACAATTTTTCCATGTTAGCGCTTTGTTCCAGCTTCAGTTGTTGTTAAAGCGCTATATAAACCAATATGTATGTATTGCATTGTATTTTGGACAGCCGCCCCCATTTCGAACTCATATAACTCCATACCCATACAACTTAAGAATTAACTCTTTTTTTACGATGAAAGAAGAGAGTCTAAGGTTTCTTACGCTGCATTGAATGCTTATGTAGTCCTAAAACTCAATATTCTGTGGGTCCTGGAATTTGAGTGACAATGACAAAAACCCTGGCAATTGAGTGGACACACTTATGCAAATGTATGGCAGTGAATGAGCTAAAAAAGATTTTATTTAAAAAATGGTTTTAAAAGTTAGCGGTCGAACAAAGGTTGCCTTAGGTTAAGTAACACTGCTTTTTTTTGCATTGTACTTTTACAATACAATATACATATTACCTGACAACATGAGTTTCTAATCGATGAAAAGGTTTCTTTAGCCGTCATCTGTACTTCTTTGAAGGTGTCGGACATTTCGATTCTTATCCAAGAAGCTTCGTCAGCAAACTAAAGTCTTACTGGTAGTTTCGGCCCTATATATATATATATATATATATATATATATATATATCTCCCTACTGTCCAGACGTGGCGGTGCCGGACTCTGCTATGATTGGTCCCTGCTCTCACCGCCACGCCTGGACAGTAGGGATATATATATATATATATATATATATATATATATATATATATATATATATATATATATATATATATATATATATATGGCCGAAACTACCAGTAAGACTTTAGTTTGCTGACGAAGCTTCTTGGATAAGAAGCGAAACGTCCGACACTTTCCAAGAAGTACAGATGACGGCTGAAGAAACCTTTTCATCGATGGACCATTCCTGTACGACTGAGAGCTTACACAGACATGAGTTTATAAGATTAATTTACTACCACATACATATATTTTATTTTTTACTCGGGTCAATAATTAAAAATGGACACAACAATCCTCATTGTAAGCGAACGTGATCAGCCAGTCAGTGAAGAAAAATATGCGCATTATTTATGCTCTTATAGGACATTTGATTGGTAATTCTTCACCATACCCGACTTTTAACCATCATCTTTTCCAGTTCTTTGCTGATGTCAGAGAATGTTGGCCTTTTGTCTGATTCTTGTTTCCAGCATCGACCCATAAGATTATACCTGCAAAGGAAATGTTTTTTCCCATTTATTTTAGACTTTTCCCACCGTTGTGTACTTGTAGGATGTTCCAAACAAACAAAGCGGAGAGCTCACATTTCCTCGGAGCAGTTCTCTGGTCTCTCCATTCTGTAGCCAGTCTTCAGCAGGTTAAACAGGCGTTCGGGTGCAATCCCCGGGTATGGATTACCTCCTAATGTCACAATTTCCCATAAGAGCACACCGAACGACCAGCTAGAAAAAAGAAGAAACATTTAGCATAATCTCTATTTTTTTTTTTTATTTATTTATTTAAAAATGTAAACATGATGACTTTACTCACACGTCACTTTGTGTTGTGTAAATGTGATCAAACAGAGACTCGATCGCCATCCATTTAACAGGTATTCGACCCTTCAAAATAAAACAAAGAGTAAGATTTGAATAAGAATTAAAAGATGAAGGGGAAATGGATGTTCTTTCTGTCTTCACCTTGCTCCTCTTAACATAAGAGTCCTCCTCATAAACATCTCTGGAGAGGCCAAAGTCTGAGATTTTCATTTTCCTTCCCTCTGCTACGAGCACATTTCGTGCTGCAAGGTCCCTGTGAACAAGCTGTGGGACAAAAACAATGAATCAGAAAGCCTTTCATGATATTATATAATAATAATAATAATAATAATAATAATAATAATAATAATAATAATAATAATAATAAAAATAAGACTAAAAATACTAACAATAATAACAACAACAATCACAATCACAATAATAATAATAATAATAATAATAATAATAATAATAATAATAAAAATAAGACTAAAAATACTAACAATAATAACAACAACAATCACAATCACGAACACAATAATAATAATAATAATAATAAAAATAAGACTAAAAATACTAACAATAATAACAATCACGAACACAATAATAATAATAATAATAATAATAATAATAATAATAATAATAATAATAATAATAATAATAATAATAATAATAATAATGATCATGATAATAAAACAAAAACTAAAAATACTAACAATAATAACAACAACAATCACAATCACAATAGTAAATCATCATCATCATAATCATAATCATCATCATAACAACAATACTACTACTACTACTACTACTACTACTACTACTACTAATAATAATAATAATAATAATAATAATAATAATAATAATAATAATAATAATAATAATAATAATAATAATAATAATAATAATCATCATAATACAATTTATTTCTAAGCGCTTTTCAAAACTCTCCAGGACACTTTATAGTCACGGAAAAAAAAACATTTAATCATGAAGATACACATGAAAAAAATATGAATAATAATAATAATGCATTATAGCTACCTATTTGCTATCTAATTGCCATCTAGCTAGCTACATAGCTATTTATTCGCTATCTATTAGCTATCTAGCGAGCTATTTATTTGCTATCCAATCGCCATCTAGCTAGCTGGCTATCTATTTGCTATCTATGAGCTAGCTATCTAGCCAGCTAGCTATCTAGCTAGCTTTCGATCTATTTGAGTTATTCCGGTTTGAGCGAACGCTGGCGCGTGTGGCTGCTGCAGAAAAAAAACACAGAAAAAAACCTTAACCCGTGACTGTAAAGTGACCTTGAGAGTTTTGAAAGGCGCTTATAAATATTGTCAAGTCAAACCTTCATTTCCGCTAAATACTGCATGCCTCTGGATATCTGCCACGCAAAGGAGATCAGGTCACCCATAGTGAGCGCCCTATCGTCTGGGTTCTCCAAATAACTGGAGTTTCGGTTAGCGTCCATTCCCATGAAGCTCGGGCCAACTTTCCGGCTCTCGCGTAGGAAGTTGCGAAGTGACCCGAACTTGGCATATTCCACAATCAGGTACAATGGACCTATTCAGAGGGGGGAAAAATAAGTCTTGACACTCTATGCACAACGCTGGCTGTCACAGAGGAGCTTTGCTGAGGTCCTTACCATCTTGGCTGCATGCTCCGTACATCTTGATGACGTGAGGATGGTTCACTTGCTTGAGTAAAGTGAATTCTGACATCAGGTCCCGTAGCTCACTATGGGAGGCGTTTTCTATCATGGAAAATAACAAGGATTGGATTAGCTTTTATTAGTCTCGCAAATGGAGAAATTTTCACAGCAGAAAAGTGATGAAAGGAAGAGGGAAGGAATAGCAGAAGTAGAAAAACAAAATACAGGAGCTGCTGTAAAGTCACCCACTCTCGCGGCGCCATCTTGAAGTCAAAATAAGAAAAGAACACATTAACAAATAATATACACACAGTCATTCCATATTAAGCACTTTATGCACCTTCTTTGTCGGATGAAGCAGTTCTAGATGAAAGAGGAGAGAATCAAAGCATCTTTTTCACCAGTGGATCAGGGACATCATGGTGAAACATGCACGTCTGCTATAAGCTTAACATTGAAAGTAAACATGAAGCTGTAGCATCCATTGACAAAAAGAGATTGTCTCATATCTCCTGTCTCACGTAAATCCGCTTCAATTCCAAGCCGCAACAGCCAGATTTGATATGTACCGGCCACAACAGTCGGTACGTGTACAAATCAATTCAAAAATCCTCTCATGTGCCATTGTTACATAAAAAAGGTTTTTTTCGACACCGGCTAATGTCCTTCTTATTTCATTAACTCATTCACTGCCAGACGATGTGCAATAATGTGTCTCCGGTGCCACGGTTTTTGTCATTTTAACTCAAATTTTAGGACTACATAAACATTCAATGCAGCGTAAGAAACCTTAGACTCTCTTCTTTCATCAGAACAGAAGCGTTAATTCCTAAATTAAATGGGTCGGGAGTTATATGAGCTTGAAATGAGGCCGGGTGTCCAAAAATACAATGCAATAAAGCTGACTTTGACTTTGACTTTGAATACATACATATTGGTTTAAATAGCGCTTTAACAACAGCTGGAGCTGGAATAAAGCGCTAACATAGAAAAAGGGGAAATGCTCCTCCCTTGTGGAAGGGAAAAAACACTGCCAGAGGTCTGCCCAGCGCTTTATATGCACCCAAGCATGAAAAACCAAACCTGAACAAATTCGGGAATGGCGCTCTACGTCATATTTTCAATTCCCGAATACATTTTTGAATGACAGTGAATGAGTTAAAATAAACTATTTTCCCTCTTATCCTTGTTAAAAGCACAAATATGGTTTCCAATAAGCATAATAAAATGTCTTATTGATTTGATGTGGTTGGTTACCACTTACCTTTCAGCATCTTCACAGCCACAGTGGTGTAACCTGCTTTTCCTTTCAACCTAAATGCTGTTGCTTTGACCACTTTACCAAATTCTCCCTCTCCCAAAGTCTTGCCAAGCACAAGATTCTTACGAGGGAATTCCCATTTGGGATCCTCCTGTTGAAAGAAAATGAACACAATGTGGTATTCAACCTCAAAGAGTCAAATGGCGTGTGAGAAGCAGCTCACGGGTATTTTGAAGGTGTCGGTCTCGATGGATTCCTGCGAGCCTCTTCGGAGGTTGTTAGCGGGGAAGCTGATGGGATAGGCTTGGGCTGGCCGACGGAAAGTCATCTCAGCGGACGCTATTGGAGGCTTGGGCGAGTTCTTGTGGTAGCGGTGGAGGAAGTATGAAGAAAGGAGGATGGAGACGATGAAGGAGAGGAGAAGAACTGTGGCGACGACGGTTTTACACATGTCATCGCAGAGCCACTCTTTTTTGGGGGGCCAGGGGGGGTCACAACAATAAAAATATAGGATTAGTATTGACATTTCGTGATATTTTAATACAATATGGCATTGGTGACAATGGTATCCTCTGACCAAAAAAAAAACATTTTAGACGCACATCATTTCCAGTGACGGGCCTGCAAGGCCTTCTCTGCTGGCTTAAAAATATCTGAATCACAGACTAATGTTAATTATATTTGAAATTACATTTTCTGTGGAGCTCTCTCTCTTGTTTCTATTTATAATTGTATTTTATTTATTGCATTCTATTTGTGAATGTATTTTATTTATTATAGTACCTATGCTTGTCTGTGACTGTAAAGTGTCCTTGAAAGCTTTGAAAGACGCTGAAAATGTAATGTATTATTATTATTATTATTATATTATTATTATTATTATTATTATTATTATTATTATGTTATATATAACGTCAAAGTTTTCGCAAATCGTGACTGGCTATTCACATGATTCACTAGCCAATCATAGCCGCTAATGACAAGAGCATACTGGTCAGAGCTAGCACACGGTATCTGTAGCGAGCTACATAAGCAAATACATTTTTTAGTTGATTTAATTGTGGTTTTGTCAACACACAATGGCTGAAGGAGGAGAAGAAATGGATTTGGTTGCAGATAGACTGTGAAAGGCGCTTAGAAATGAAATTATTATTATTATTATTATTATAAAGCCATTTTAAAGACGGACTTTTCAAGAATAGATGGACATCATTAAGGTTGGACAGCGCCGAGGCCAGCAAAATTAGCAAATAATATTTTAATTTTATGTGGTTATCATGAATGAGCAATTCATAGTAAAAATTCGAACAGTTGAATGACAGTATTTCTTAAGTTTCTTCAAGTCAAAAGTTATTTCCTGGCTAACGACACCGTCCACTGGACGTGTAGTAAATCACACCACAATTGCGGCTGTAGATGGATTCAGACGTAGCACTACTGAAGGCCTAGAAGTGACATGCATGATTCGCCACTGATCATTTGACATAATTTGTATGTGGATTTTTGATCTTATCAATTACACTAAAAGAGAAGATTCACTTTTCAGAGTTTCCGGCATATGCAATTGGTTTCTTCGCTCAATATAAATATTAGTGGCAATTAATTATCTGACAACTCACCCTCAATATCTTCCTTTTCACAGAAACATCTCTCCATCAAGCAATAACAAGTTCCATAGCCAGCCTGGATGCCGTTCCTCAAGCCAAGTTCGTGACCTCCTGTGACACTTTGCTCTTCACGCACACACATAAACAAAACATGCATATAGATATAGGGAGTCAATATTGTGAAAGCGACAGTCCGAATCTGGCATAAATGATGTCAGAACTTACTTGTACAGTCTTGCGGGCATATTGATGAATCTTTGCTTTCAATTGCATCGCAAAAGCTATCTGGACATGTCCGCAAGTCTGGGGAACAAGTTGAGTAGTTTTCTGCAATTCCTGGAATAATAATAATTCGTACATCACGATTTGGTTCGGGGCAGCCACAAAAACGGACAAAATCCGACTTCAACGGACAGTTAGGACGGCGGAAAAAAAAATCATTGGCACTGCCTTACCCACCCTGGAGGATTTGCACACTGCAAGAATCAAAACAAATTTGCGGAAAATCCTACTGGACCCTACGCACCCTGCCCACCACCTTTTCCAGCGACTCCCCTCAGACAGACGCTACCGATCCATGCACGCTAAATCCAGTAGATATTTAATCAGCTTCCCCCGTCGCCATTAACTCTCTAAACAGTCACCCAAATATAACTGTATAGTGCCTCTTTGCAATTTTTTTTATGATGATACTAGTGCAGCGTGTTCTACCGGAGACAAATTCCTTGTGTGTTCTACATACTTGGCCAATAAAGATGATTCTGATTCTGATTCAGATTCTGCCGAACATTTATTTCCCATAAGAAACCATTAAAAATGAGAATAATCCGTTCCCTGATCCCCATGAAACATAAATTCCACCTCAACAAGCCTTAAAACTACACAAAATATACATTATTTTAGGTACAATACATTTGCTATTGTATTGTAATTAAAGAAATAAACTGTACGGTATAATGAAGTCGTTTTATTTGCCTTTGTGATGGTCGTCGATGTAGTTGCCTCTTGATGATGTCCGGGTGAAGTTACCGTGCTTTCTCTGCGATAATACCATCACTCACACTGTCCCCTGCTTGCTGCTTTTCGTTAATCCAAATCAACAGAAGTTTTTCAACTTTTTCTATTGCCTGAGACCGTTGCTTAAACAACACATAAACACCCTTAGCCACACGTAGCAATGGCCGACTTAGCATACTGGTAATGGGACGCTAAGTCCACAAACACACACCCCGTTCGTGTTTTTCGATGATCTCCTTCTTCTACACGACCGTCATTTTCTTTTGTGTCCTCTTCGGCTTAACACTAGCCTGTGGTGGGGGCTTTTTCGGTCCCATAACAGCAAAAGTACTCCACTCGATAACACACCACAGCCGCACGCAAATAGGGTGGTGAAAACTAGTCCGCCAGCCACTGTGGTGCTTTGTTGTTTGGTTCGTCCGCCGAAAGCTAGTTCGTTATCCAATACTATACGCTTGCGAATTTAATGTTCGTGAGGCAAAAGGTTCGTGAGCTAAAGCGTTCGTAAGCCGAGGTATCACTATACTGAAAACAAAAATGACTATACACTTTTAAATGACCTTTTTCAGTGCCTTGCCTCCACTGGCATCTCCCCGTCGTTGCTCCCAAGCCTCTGGTCGACTCACAGTCTCCTCGATGTCTGTTTTCTGCGCAGGACAGGAACTGCTGACTGTCCTGGTTTACTGCATAAAACAAGCATAAATGGATCGTCCACTCACTTAATGGAACGGGAAACAGCATTCAAAACTACACAGTACTGCAAAAAATTGCATTGATGAGAGTATTTTCCTGGTATTCCACCTTCAGTATCCAAAATGATTTGAATCTGAGTGCTGGTTTCCGACTGTGCGTGGGGTGTCTGAGCTATGACCATGTACTCCAGATCTTGACATTCGGATCTTCGTAGAGGCTCAGAGTCGTTCACGTAAAGGAGTGCCCACATTTCATCGGGTGACTGGGAGATACTTATGGCTCCATAGCAGGAGAGCTCATCAGTAGAGATGTTCTTCTCAGGAACTTTGAGCTGGTAGGTGACGCTGAAGCCATCAAACTGTTGACAGTTTTCCACACAGACTCTGCCAACCTGAAGAGGGGGGCGGAAGAGGATTTGATGTTACTTTCGTTCAGGAATTAGACATTTCTTGGCTGAAAGTAAGATCTTAACATGTCGCAAAAACAATAAAATGCAGTAATAAATACACCAATGTCGGCTGTCACATACAGTACTAAAAAACAACAGTATGTATAAAATTATGTATTCCAAATATTTACTTGATAATTTTAAAATAAGTTTGCTCACATGATCCATGGACATTTTGGACACTCTCTCCTTCAAGACCTGAGTGTCGTCAAAAAAGGTGTTCTCTCTTCACTGACAAAATTTTACCGGATTTTCCGCACAATCACATGAAAGCCTTCAATTATTTTAAAAAGCTGATCTTATATAAGGAAAATGTTTGAAAATATGTCATTCGTTGAAAATGTGCTTTATATCTGTCCGACCAGCTTCAAATCTCGGTTCCCTCTCGGTCTCTCAGATCCTCATCCTCTCTTCACCTCTATGTGCCTTCTGCCCGTCTCACCACGATGGGGTGCAGAGCTTTCAGCCGCTCTGCTCCCCAAACTCTGAAATTCACTTACACCCAACATCCGTAATATTGACTCCCTTCCTACTTTCAAATCTCACCTCGAAACCCATCTGTTTAAAATTGCATTCATGGTCTAGTAACTAGATAATAATAAATATAATAAAATAATAATAATAATAAATATCGCTGATTGAAATAGACTCTAGTTCAATCAGCTATTTTATTATTTATCATTTTATCTATGGGTCTATTGTTTTTGTATTGTTTTTTGATTGTAAAATATCCTTGGGTGTTCTGAAAGGCGCTTGGAAATTAAATGTATTATTATTACTATTATTATTTATTATTATTATTATTATTATTATTATTATTATTATTATTATTATTATTATTATTATTATCCAGTGATCTTTATAATCCGGAAAATACGGTATGTAGCACAGCTAACCTCAAGGCTCAGAGATTACTTTGAGTTAGTCACTAACTCAAGGCGCAGGGTCATATTTTGAAGAAAATCAAGCATTTTGGGTGCGCCTTATACACCGGAAAATACGGTAATTTAGAGCGATCGACTAACAGTTAATGGATCGATCTACATTATTGATCTAAATTTAAGGGTATGATCCAAATTATATATATATATATATATATATAATTATACGTGTATTATAAATTATATTATATATAATTAAGGTTTTTTTCCATACACTGTACAAGGTCAGCTTTCGAAAATAATTGAAGGCTTTTACATGCGCCTTATAGTGCAGAAAATCCGGCAGTATTTATATACAGTATGCACTTTATAATCCGGTGAGTTTTATAATCCGAAAAATATGGTATATAATCATAATAATAATAATGCATTTCATTTATAAGCGCCTTTCAAAACTCTCAAGGACACTTTACAGTCACAGAATATTTTTTTTCTGCGGGTGAGCAGCGGCAACCACACGCGCCAGCATTCACTCAACCCGGAAGTAATATACATAAAAATATATACAAATATATGGAATATGTGGAAAAAATACACCATTTAATGGGGGTGCGCCTTATACATCGGAAGATACCCTAATTGTAAAAAAAAAACTAAAAAAAGCATGACAATTTGCTTGGGCAGGTTAAACTTATGTTTCAAAATTAGCCCTCACTGACCAAACAGATGAAGTATGACTTAAAATATGCCGAATTTGAGTACCTTAGCATAAATCGAAGCTTTACGCATAAGCGTGAAGATAGGTGTGATGTTCTCAAATCGGATGTGGACGGGTAAGATGGTGACGTTGAAGTGAAGCAACACAGTCGCATCTAGACCAGGGTAGGCGGTGTCATTAACCAGGTAGTCCAGTTGCACGTTACGATTCTCTGTCACAAGCAGGTTCCTCTTAAGGATTAGCTCTATAAAGGGAGACACAGCAGTTTTTTCCTTCTCAAACATCTCTTCTTTAAAAAAAAAGAGGTGCAGTTGACGGGATTACTCACGATAATTATGAATAGTTTCTCTGACGCCGTTCCGAGCAGCTTTTTTTTCGCTGAAGCTGCGTTTCACATCAAATGTTTCCCTTGTCCAAGTATCGGTGTTAAGCAAGGTGTCAACATACCTATTGTGACTCTGGTCTGTGGAATAGATGGAGGTCAAGTCCCTGTCAAAAACTGACAAAGTACCATAAGTACCACCCTGGAAAGAGACAAATTAGATGAATCGGCATTTTTATGGATATAATTTCTCATCCGGTTTTCTGTTTTCTTTTCTTACTTTTGTCCGATTGAAACTGATGACAATATCTGTTGCGTCTGTTCCATTCACAGATGGAGCGTTATCGTCCTCGTCATTGACAAAAACATCCAAAGGTGTGTCTAGGGTGGTGATGGCAGATTCTGTACTGACTGTGCAAACCAGCATGAGTCTATAACGTTCGCTCTCTTCTCGGTCTAATGGGGCAGTCACAACCATTTCGGAGGTGTTCTGATTCACAGCGAAGGGTGCAGGCATCTCTGTTGGGACATGTCATATGACGGGTAACTCAATTTGCTTCATACGATTAATTATACAACATTAAAGGACAACCGACGCCTGTGGATAAGTTGTGTCCATAATTTGTAAAATCACTTCAAATGACTTCTACTGAGCGTATTTTACAAAGATGCAACGGCATATAGCTATATTTTACATTTTAAGACTCAACCTGAATATTCAGGAAGTCCTGTTTTTGAGTTGGTGACGATTCCTGACGTGACGTCACTGAAGGAACGCCCCTGAACGAGAAAGCGACACACAATGCATTTTGGGTCCTTTGTTTGGTCTGAAAACTTCATGTTGATCCATGTTGATGGCGAAATTAGAAGGAAAACACATAAATAATGCGATGGTGAATCGCGGTGTGTTGCACCAAGACTACTATTTGATACTAGTTGACACAAATTCCCAGCAGACAAATCAACCCATTTCCAACGGAGCTTGGGCACCATATTGTGCATTTTCCAGGATGCTACATTCGAGTCCTGACGGCTCGAATTGATACGCAAGTACTTCTTTAATCGATTGCAAACAATTATACTTTCCTCTTCAGAACTATTTGAATCATATTCATAACCGGATGAGTTACAAGAAAGCATCTTCTCCGAATCTGAAGCCATTGTTTTGATTCTCGAGCAAGGCAAAACGTCTTGGCGTGACGTCACGAACAAGGGGGCGGGACCTTCTGAAACTAAAACTTTCTGCGGTCATTTTGAAGTAGTTTCGGGACACTTCAACTCATTTTTATTGGTGTTTTGCATTTGACTAAAAATATCAGCCTGTGTGTTTTGGGTATTTTAGATGCTATAAAACGTTTTTTTCTGATGTCAGTTAGGAAACAAAAAAATGCTGTCGGTTGTCCTTTAAATAAGCACTTTATAAACACAATAGTTCCGAGGAAATACATGACACTGTTTATACATAATGCGACGAAAAGCTCTGTCAATATTTGGGATAGAGTCAAAGTCCGTTAGATTGGTTCTGGATATAGGCTAAGCCGGGGTCACCAACATGGTGCCGGCGGTGGCGAAGGTAAAACAATTACAGAGCTATAGAATTTTTTTTTTTTTTGCTTTCGAGGTACTTAATTTATGTGTAGTATCTAAATGATCATGTTGGTATTGTGCCTACAATTTCGATTGAAGGAAATCAAGTTTTGCTGATCGATATTTGTCTTCTACCTTAATAAATCGATGTTGGTTATTATAACGAACATGACTTCTCGTGGATAAATATAATGAATTACACAGTGGTGGGCAGTCAGGGCCTGCAAGGCCTTCTCTGCTGGCCTAAAAATATCTGAATCACAGACAAATGTGAATTACATTTTGTCCATGAATTCCTTTTAAATAATTCAAAATTGATTTTCATCTTCCTTTTATTACTTTCCCCATATTGTGCTGCTTCCAGTGTGTTTTAGTATTGAAGCATTTAACCAATGACATTTCAGCCATCATTTGTTCGCAAGGTCAGAAATATAGATGGACGCCTTCACAATCAGTTCTGCAGGCCCTGGAGCATAAAAATAAATGGTAATGAAGCAATTGCTTTAACCAATCGGAGTTCGAGTTGGCAAGTTTTCACAAATTATAATTGGTTAGTATCACTAGCCGCTAGTGATAAGCGCATACTGGCCAGAGCTAGCACACGGTATCTGTAGCGATTTGCATAAGACAATACATTTTTGTGTTGATTTAATAGCGGTTTTGTCAAGCCACAATGACTGAAAGAGGAGAAGAAATTGATATTGTTGCAGATACACTGTGACAGCCATTTTAAAGACAGACTTTCCAAGAATAGATGGACACCGTTCAGAAAGGTTGGACAGCTCAGAGGCTAGCAAAAATAGCAAATAATAATTTTATGAGGTTATCATGAATCCACAGGTTTCTAATAAGAATTCGAACAGTTTAATAACAGTATTTCTTCAAGTCACAAGTTATTTCCTGGCCAACGACATCCAGTTGTGGAGTGATTCAGACATAGCACTACTGAAGGCCTAGGATTGACATGCCACTGGAATTACCTGATTCCACACTGTAAGAGATGGTGTAGTTAGGGCACACGTTGAGTCTCGTGAGTCTTCGCAGCTGCATTACGGCCCCGGGGAATCTATTTTCCATGATGCGTGGTTTGGAGATGTCTCGGTGAGGGAAGCATAACTCTTTCATATCTGTCTGTGCACATTGTGGCATCGTGGCGTTAACAAAATCCAGGATGATCCGAGGGTTATTTCTACCGATGCACCAAGACTTTTTGGTGAACTTGGGTTGTACCATAACAGAGAGGGACAACTTCTTCACAGACCATGAAGGTTTATCTGATGAGATGCAGAGAGGGAGGGTGGCAGACGGGAGGGAGGGAGAAAACAGAGACATTTTAATCTCTAACAGACCTCTTCCTGACGATGGAACTTCTTTATCTGGATGGGAAGAGTGTAGCCAATCTAATTGAATCATAACGTAGAGGATATCTGACAGCATCACTACAATCGGCTCTTACATCAACGTGAAATGCTTGTATGCCACTCACATAGCGAGGCAAAGTCGTCTTCATCCAAGGTTTTGTTCAAGGACAACACTCCGGTGTTGGTGTCCATGGTAAACCAAGAGCTGGAGACTGGTCGCTTCAATGAATTCGACCAGCAGAGGTAGAAGTGCGGTTTTTCGTACTCGTTATCCAACATGGCGTAGACTTGGAGGACCGGACTCCCTGCTGTCTGGCCAACGTAAATGGTCTCTTTGTACTCAGTTTGAGGGAAGTACAAGCCTTTAGCCCCTAGTTAACATACAAAATGATCATGGTTTGATTAGAAAATAAGAGCGACATTATATACATACAGTGATGCCTCGGTTTACGAACCCCTTGGCTTACGAACTTTTCGGTTTACGAACGTTACATTTATGAAAATTTTACCTCGGCATACAAACTTTTTTCGTACACGGAGCTGCCTCAATGAGTGATGTGTTTTTTTCGCGAACGTGCCCTTTCTTCTAACAACAAAATGGCAGCCAACTGTTTTTGTCCTCTATTCCCCGACCCCAGTCTTCGGTTAAAGCCACGTGATTGGTCAAGAGGGGGTTGGTTTAAACATTAAAGAGACAGGCAAACAACAGTGAGAGAGTTTCAACTTTGATAGTTCAAAGGCAGAGTGTAGACTGCAAGGTTAAAATATCCCATCAATCAAGCTCCACAAACAACCTGCACAAGCCATCTGTACACTTGATGCAAAAAGCTATCAACCCAGCTAAACAGAACACAATTGATGAGGAACTAGATAAAATGATCACAGAGAAAGCACCTACAAGGGATCATGCCTCAAGATGGTGAAAGAAGGTTACGTTCCTCATCAAATGTTTAATGCTGATGAAACCGGCCACTCCATTCCATGAAGCCATCAACGACCATCACAAATGTAAATAAAATGACTTTAGTATACAGTACAGTTTATTTCAGAATCAGAATCATCTTTATTGCCAAGTATGTAGAACACACAAGGAATTTGTTTCCGGTAGAACACGCTGCACTAGTATCGTCGTCATTTATTATACATAAAATATGGTATATTTGTGTAGTTTTAAAGCTTAGAAAATGTGAAAGTAGAAAATTATGTTTTATGGGGACCTTGGGAACGGATTATTCTCATTTTAATGGTTTCCTATGGGAAATTATTTTTTGGGATACACACTTTTTGCGTTACACACTGTCTGGGAACCAATTACGTTCCTAAGGTATCACTGTACTTGTAACATACACACACACACACACACACACCAGGGGTCTTCCACTCACCAGTCATACCTGCCCCCTACACCCACCTTCTCCACCACTCAGTTAGCAGAAATTGAAAGGAGGGCTCAAATGACACTTAAGCAGCTATTTTAATGAATTTCTCATGTGGTCGATAATCACGTGGTTTCCGATTGTCCTTGAATTCACCTTGAGCTGTTTAATTACACCAGATCACGTGATAGCAGAGGAGAAATGAATCATGAGGAAGGGGGTGGTAGATCCACTGGTAAGGCGAATCCATATAGGGGCCCCGTCGCATCAGCTATATGTTTTACAGGGAAATTGAGATGCGAGTGTTTGTCCTGTAATTACATCCCTGCTATGATCCCTTTTGACGACAGTGGGCGACCATTTAGGGAGTGCGCTAATGTCATTAGCGGACAACAAAACTAGATTTTCTATTTCTGTTGGTGCAATTCAGGCCTCAGCTCTGGTTTCAGACATTGATTTAATTTCATAGGACTTGGATGACAGGAGGCTGGATTGATGGATGAAATGTTCCGTCCTGAAAGATTATGATTCACTCAGGGTGACTCCAACCATTTTTTTTTTTCAACATGTTCCAAAGGAGGGGGAAAAAAAAACCAAAGACAATAAATAACTAAACAAATACATTCAGAAATAGATAATAAATAAATACATAAATAGACAGACAGATAGGCACATATACACATAGATACAGTAGATAGATACAGTAGATAGATAGAAAGATAGCTCGTTAGCTAGCTCAAAAGCTAGCTAGCTATCGAGCTAGCTAGCTAGACAGAAAGAAAGACAGACAGACAGATAGATCGATAGCTAGCTGTCTACTAGATAGATAGATTGATAGCTACCTAGCTACTAGGTAGATAGACCGATAGCTAGCTAGCTAGCTACTAGATAGACAGATCGATAGCTAGCTCGCTAGCTACTAGATAGATAGCTCAATAACTTGCTTGCTAGCTGGCTAGCGAGCTAACTCGATAGATCGATCGATCCACAGACCTGTTGTTTGTTGCTCCTGCGTGGCAACCTCTAATAATTTGATTTCAGTGAATTTAAATTTGATGATCGTATAAAATATTTTTTAGTTATAGCCAGTGTATGTTCAAATTGTGAGCACCCACAAAGAAATGCAATAAAATACAAAGACAACTTGCTGTTTGTATGGAATGACTGTCCAACAGTGGCAATACTTTTAATTAATTGCAATGTTTAAATATTCTCGGGAAAAAAAGTGACTCAAAACAATGTTGTATAAAACTGTGAAAAGGACAATCATAAATTTGTTGTAATTAAAAATAACGAAAAGCTGCTTGCTGACACAGCTTTTCAGGATTCTCTGTTTTAGAAGGA
>NC_142746.1:18130174-18215174 GCF_051943395.1 Hippocampus bargibanti
ACACCTGCCTCTCTGAGCCTGGCTCTGGCACGGTGCAGACTGTGTCCCCCCTCTATAACCCCCTTACCCGCACAGCCGACACACACAACACCAGCACTCCACTAGGGGTGGTTAGAGTTTCTTAATGAGATTATCCCAAAGCTAAAATCTGCTTTGTGTCCCTTGCTATATGGCAAGATACTGGATCAGCAGAATCAAAGCTGAGAGGGGGGAATCATTGGAAGACGGAGGCAGTCGACCTCATTTCTGTCTCCACAACCCCCCCTCATGCGTGTGTGACTTGGACCAGATTTGTTGCTATCACACATGACATTGTGTGCAAGCTTTGCATAGGAAATATCTTTGTCTCACTCTGATGTTTGCTTGCCTCAATGTTTTTGTGCTTTTCTTTTATTTTGCCGTCCAGTTTCTATTTGCTTTTGGATCAAACTTCTCAGTAGACACTTTTGGGATTGAGGACAGATGGCTTTAAATATTGAACAAATGTTTTTGTTTGTCTGGACTTGGATGTTTTTTTTTAACTGCGTCAAATTACAGGCTGCATTTTACTCGAACTTCTAAGACTGAACCTAATTTACAGTCTGTCAGTAACACCACAATTTACAATGATAGTCAGAACCCTAATGTCCTTATTCGCAAGTCAGACAAAGAGGGAAAAAGCAACGATGAGGTCCGGGTAGAAAAATGATCACTGTAACACAGGGATCGGTAACCTTTTTGACTAAGAGAGCCATAAAATTAAAATACAGTAAAGTCTCGTTATATCGATATCGGATATATCGATAGTCCCGGTTATATCGATACTATTTCTATCGAAAATTACATGCAAACGGATATATCGATAGTCCCGGTTATATCGATATTTTTTCGGACTCCCTTGAATATCGATATAACGAGACTTTACTGTATTTAGAAATGTTTTACAGTAAGATCCACACGCACGCGCAGCCACTTTTCAACAAAATATCAGAATGTATTATGTATTTAAAATAACTTTGTTATAGTACTCACCGTTAAAATGAAGGGTTTTCCGTTCTTCATGATTGGTAAAATCCAGCCAAACGATTGGAATGAAAGTCAACTTGCCGGGTCCATACGCGAAGTTACTGCTAGCTAGCTTGCACATGGCTCGTTAGCTTTCACACTTGCTTGCTGCTGTCTCTCGCAGATGTATATTGATGCTAACGTTAGCATGGGGCTTGTTAAAATGCCACTGACATTCGACTGTTTCATCGATGGTATTGTTTCATTGCAAATCAGAATCAACCTTTTCTCTGCACAAAGGCGAATCCTCCGGTGAAGTGTACTCGTCATTTGTTTTACTCGTCGGGCTTATTTAAAGGGCCGTTTACCTGTTTCAACATGACGGCCAGGATCATCCAATCAAAATTGCACTTTCCGCCAACTGCAGCCCTAACAGGAAATGAACAGCGAAAAAGGGAGAATATGTATTTAGTTTTATCGGCGAGCCATATGCAATCATCAAAAGAGCCACATATGGCTCGCAAGCCATAGGTTCCCGACCCCTGCTGTAACACTTACCCACTGTATATGCATTCGTTCTTTTGCGCGACGTAAGCTCGACTTCTGTCAAGACACATTCTCACTGACCGCTGCGAGAGATAACATGTAAATATTTTGCCCACTTGTCCTGAATAAGATGTTGATTAAAAGAGTAAAGGTTAAGGTTAGGGAAGGGGCAAGGATTAGTACTCTAGGCTGGATCTTGGGTTACCATAACAGTCAGACTGCTGGGACTAGTAATAACAACAGAAGTAATAATAATCACAGACTAATTGATTGAACCCTGTGGGTTCATTGCAAGAGTCATATTTTTAAAGCCGAATACCTTCACTTTCTATTCTTGCGCAGGTAATGCCACAGTCACCGGTTTTAACTTTTTTAGTAACAATATTCAAATTGCGAAATATGATAGTTTGGAAAATGGGAGTTAAGGAAATAATTCACAGCATTCCCAAGTTTTAATTGACGTTTGCACAGGTGATATGGGATGAATACTCTACTTAACTCATTCATTGCCATTCACAAATTTATTCGGATATTGAAAATATGACGCAGAGCCCCATTCCTGAATTTGTTCTGGTTTTGTTTTTTCATCCTTGGGTGCCGATAAAGCGCTGGCTATGGCCTCTGCCAATGTTTTATTTTATTTTCCACAAGAGGGCAGCATTTCCCCTTTTCCCATGTTAGTGCTTTGTTCCAGCTTCAGATGTTGTTAAAGGACACCCGACGCCTCCCGACAGATTGTCTCCATAATTTGTAAAATCACTTCAAATGACTTCTACTGAGGGTATTTTACAAAGATTCCACGACAAATAGCTATATTTTACGTTTTAAGACTCGCACTGAATATTCTGGAAGTCTGGACGTCACGTCACGGAAGGAACGCCCCTGACCGAGAAAGCGACACACAATGCATTTTGGGTACTTTGTTTAGTCTGAAAACTTCGTGTTGATGGCGAAATTAGAAGTAAAACACATAAATAACGCGATGGTGATTCGTTGTGTGTTGCACCAAGACAACTATTTGTTATTCGCTGACACAAATTCCCAGCAGACAAATCAGCCCATTTCCAACGGGGCTTGGGCGCCATATTCTACATTTTCTGGGACGATACACATCAGCCCTGATACCTCAAAATGACCCAGAAGAACTTCTTTAATCGATTGCAAACATGTATGCTTTCCTCTTCAGAACTATTTGAATCATATTCATAACTGGATGAGTAACAAGAAAGCATCTTCTCCGAATCTGAAGCCATTGTTTTGATTCTCGAGCAAGGCAAGACGTCTTGGCGTGACGTCACGAACTGGGGGCGGGACTTTCTGAAAATGCCCAATTCGCAGCTCAATTTTTTTTGCAGTTTTATCACACTTTAAGTCATTTTTTTTTTTTGTATTTAACTAAAATATCAGCCTGCATGTTTTGGGTATTTTAGATGCTGTAAAACATTTTTCTGATGTCAGTTAAGAAACAAAAAAAATGGTGTCGGTTGTCCTTTAAGCAGTTAGGTTAAACTAAGTAAGCATTATGAGCTTCCTGCAATGCTATGATATCACAGTTTCTCCCCCATCTGCTCATTTCGAATTGTGCCTTTGAATTTGTCGTGGCAAAGTCCAGAATTTCAGAACCAATAAAATAACAGTTCATTTTGTTTCAAATAAATCATCAGTTTAGTTCTTTGACTGGATATGATCCGCATCTCATGTGGATACCGACCGGTATGTTTCAAGACATCAAGTCGCAAAGAGACATCCATGTGTATGCTAATCGTTATGCATCAGCGCTGTTTTAAAATTAAAAGAATAAGAGAATTGGTTGAAAAAAAGTAATTTGACAGATTTTAAACGTCTCCTCAATGTTATTGTCATTTATTCATCTGCAACGTGGGTGCCAAGCAGCCATCATAAGATCCCTATCGTTGCATTGTAGTTTGTTGCATTTCCAAAGGAACCCAGGAGCCCTCAAGCTATATACTGCTACAGAGAGCTATTTGCTCTGCGTCAGCGGAGTATCCTGTCATGGAGAGAAAATCCCGTTTGAAGTATGGCCCCCGTCTTTCACACTGACGATAATGCTACTGGCTTTATCGTGTCCTCCGTAGCAAAGCCCATGTCTTCTCTTTTGTCCGTCTCTCTCTCCCCCACTCCTGCACACCCCCTGGCTTTCCTCTTTTGTGTCACTCTCTGTTACTGTGCACTGTGAAGAGAAGCGGTCCAAACCTTATCCCCCTGAGGCATGCTGGGAAGTGTAGTGGAGTTTATGTTGAGGGATTGTTTGTTTAGTTTGGGGGGGGGGGTTGAAGGCTGAGCCTTTAACAATGGGCTGGACGTTGATTTCATGTTGTTGAAAAACGATCTTTTTTTTTTTAGTTTAATTATCATTTATCAATTAGACAAAACAAGTGTTTTTTTTAAGCTTTTTTTTTTTAAATAAATTCCAAGGTAAATACTTAGCATTTTGAATTAGACCCACTATTAGTATTCATTCTGCGCAATCTCTTCCTAAATCCACATCTTAAATGCAAATGCAGTGCAGTCTTTCCATCCGTGGCTTTGTTGGCCTCTCAGAACCTTAAGCTGCTATCTTAAATAGGGCCTCTCATGGCATATGCATGTGCACTATTTTATCTGGTGAATATCACAATCGTTCTCTAGGACATCAAATATTTAGACAGACCATACAAACAGGAGACAGGAGAGCGGGCATTAAACAAGCCCTTTGTCTGCTTTGTGTGAAAACAATAAATTGGCTACCAGCCTTCAATATTTTCATATTCAATGAATCGGTAAGATCAGCATGATCCCAACATAAAGAGGGTCTGTGAACCCTCTCTCTTAAACAGTAGCAGGCATATATTACCAGGCTTAGAGCTTGGCAAGCACTGTATCCCAAAATAGATTTTAACCATTCTCTATGAGGATGCATTAAATAAATCTCTGCTCGACTAATCCATGGAACAGTTTTTATTTTTTTTGGGTGAAAGACACTCTGGTAGGACAAAAGTGCTGCTCTCCTCTTCATCTGGAGACAGATTCACATAAAGAGATGTAGAGAAAGTGTACAAAAAACAAAGAAATATAACTAATAAACAAATAAATAACTAAATAAATAAATCATGTGTGTGTGTAATAAACAAATGTATAATATAATATATATATATAATCATATATATATATATATATATACTGTATATATATATATATATATATATATATATATATATATATACAGTATAACAATATACAGTGAGACCTCAACTTACGAACTTAATTGGTTCCCAGACAGAGTGTGTAAGGCGAAAAGTGTGTATCTCCAAAAAAAATTCCCATAGGAAACCATTAAAATGGGAATAATCCGTTCCCGGGTTTCCATAAAATATACTTTTCAACTAAATAAGCCTTAAAACTACACACAGCATACCTTATTCTATGTATAATAAATGTGCTATTGTATTGCAATGAAAGAAATACACTGCATTGTATCATAAAGTCACTTTATTTACATTTGTGATGGTCATTTATGGCTTGATGGAATGGCGTTGGAGGTCGAAGGTCAAAGGGAATTGCTGTTTGGAAAGAGAGGCGCATTACATGACGACTGTAATTAAAGAAATAAACTGTGCTGTAAAATAAAGTTTTATTTACCTTTTTGATGGTCGTTGATGGCTTATGGAAGGAGAGTCACCTTCCATAAGGACTGTTGGTAACTTAACCTCTGGTGCTGTTCGGTCGTGTGCTTCCGCCGAAGATCACTCCGCCAGCCGTGGTGGGTGTGTATTATGAAAATAGTGCTTATTATAAGGTTTGGTTTTCATAAATTTGACGTTTGTAAGACGAAAAGTTTGTTAGTTGAGGTGTTTGTAAGTTGAGGTCTCACTGTATTTATACTTTATCTATACAGTATAACGATATATTTATACTCTATCTATACAGTATAAAGATATATTTATACTATATCTATACAGTGTAAAGATATATTTATACCGTACAAATATATATATATATATATATATATATATATATATATATATATATATATATATATATATATATATATATATATATATATATATATATATATATATATATATATACAATATATATACATATATGTATATATGTATCTGCGTACACTTGCATAGCAAAGCATATTCCTTACCACTCTACTTTGGCTTTTATTCCAGTGAGTGCAAAAACTTAATCTTCCAGTTAAAATGTGGGCATGTGGGCCATTTCAAAACATGTTGTAGATAAATGTTAATCATATTAGCATTTCCCAGACTTGCGCAAATCACCATAAATAGCATGGTGAGGTTGATCCCTCTTTTTTTTTTGCCCATTGAGGCAAAATGATGAATTGCTTTTGCCATGCGTGTAGGCTAATGAAAGCTTTGCTCCTGGGTCTTACTTCACAAAGGCTCATGATTTTTCCCCCACTTTTGACTAAAATAAGAACCTGTTCCACTTTTAATTAATAGTTTTAACCTCCTCTGTGCGAGAGTACACGCTTAGTTTTTGCCAAATTAATTTTTTAGGTGGGACCTGGTTATTAATATTGAAGAAACAACCCCTTTTGTATTGAAATAGCAGGGAGGGAGTATTAGCCCGCAGCTTTACAACAGTTTCCTCTCATCTCACAAAAGAGAACAGATGACACAGCTGAAGCTTTTCGCACCAGGTGGTTATTCTCTTCACTTCATATATATATTATGTATTTATTCAGGAATTGAAAATATGACAGAGCGCCATTCCCGGTTTTGTTCGGGTTTTGGTTTTTTTATGCTTGGGTGCCGATAAAACGCTGGCCGTGGCCTCTGAACACATTTTTTTGTCTTTTCCACAAGGGGGCAGCATTTCCCTTTTTTCCATGTTAGTCCTAATATACAGCTTCAGCTGTTGTTAAAACACTATATAAGCCAATTATATTGCATTGTATTTTAGACAACTGTCCTCATTTCAAGCTCATATAACTCCCGACCCATAGAATTTAGGAATTAACTCTTTTTTTCTGAGAGAAGAGATTCTATGGTTTCTAACGCTGTATTGAATGTTTCTGTAGTCCTAAAACTCAATATTCTGCAGGTCCTGAAATTCAAGTGACAGTGACAAAAACCCTGGCACTGGAGTGGACACATTTTTTTGCACATGTCTGGCAGTGAATGAGTTAAGGACTTGAAGGGTGGCTGAACTGGTCACAAACAAACAACTTCTATCTGTTGCTCCCTCATCTTGGGGCTTTGGTGGAATTGTTCTGGCATGAAGTACAAGCGGCTGTCTCCATGGTGATGAGCCACTTCAGTGGCTTTACCCGGCTAGCACAACCATTCGTGTTCAATAAATGCCATCAAACTATATATGAAAATATACTCCTCCGTATTGTGTTTGATGGCAAAATAATAAAAATAATGTGTAACTAACATGCAGCGGCTACTTCAGAGGAAAAATAGCTTGAATATGAGTGGCTTGCTCTGCTGGTGAGAAGCTAATGGGAGGGAGTTAGGGGGATTGGCAGAATGAGAAGGCCAGTAGAGGAAGAAACCATCCCAGAGGTATGGATGGAGCTAATGTGATAGTTGTGAACTCTCTCGGTGTATTTATGTGTCAGCCAGCAGCCTCCAGAAGGAGACTTGAGATGTATTCTCCACCGTCTCGCGGACAAAGGCTGACTCCCCGCAATTAAATGAGCTAATTCCAAACCATAAGCTTGTCTTTAATTAAGAAGAGCTTAGACATCTCCTGTTAATGAAATGAAATGAAATGAAATGAGCTATACTGACGACATACCATGTTGCGTTCCCCATCCTCCATCACTCCATCCGCGGGACTTCCAAGACATTGATATGCCAAAGGGAACCCAAAAGGCGTATCGATTCAAAGCCATTTTCAAAGTAGATCTAACGTTAGCTTCCACTGCATCCAGACCAACATATTCCCCGTTTTGCAGGATGCACCCTGGTGTCACAGAAAGGGAGGAGCAGGAGAGAGAGATTTCGGCATTAAGTAAATAATTTGTATGATAATTCATTACAGAGCCGTCTTTTTCAACTTTAATTGGTCTAAATGAAGAGACATTTCACACCATTTAGATAATAAAAGAAAAAGAAGGCCAGCATAATGAAAAGAAGGCCTGCCTATCGGACTTCAGAGGTTTGCTCTAAATGAAAATGTAATTGCAGGCGGGATGGTACAAGAGGAGAGACCCGCGCCGCAGATCCGGGGGTATCTTCAGACAGCCGAGCAAAAGCTAATGACTGAGCAATTTGGAACATTTACTCACCCCAAAGACTCTCATTAAGTCAATCACAGGCTTAGCCGAGACCCACTCGCTGCGATGGTGCCTGCGTTTATTCCAACATCAATCAGGGAAGGGCTGTCTTCTGCTTTTTTTTTTCCAGAAAAAAAAATGGCCAAGTAATTTATTCGGGATCTTTGAGAGGATAATGGCCAATTATTTGTTTATAACACTGGTTAAATTTTCATTAGGCAGATTAATGGAATATCATGTACTGTCAACACTGGATTGAGGGGTGGTGTGTCAGAGATAAACGGCCAAACAGATGATGTCGCTTAGTTAGTAAATTGGTTTTTCCGCAACCCCCTTTCCACTCGACAAAAAATGTAAAGGTGGACAATGCGTAAGAGGAGGGGGCATATGCTAAGAACAGGGAAGGAAAATATTGCCGCTTAAAGGACAACCAACACCATTTTTTTGTTTCCTGACATCAGAAAAACGTTTTATAGCATCTAAAATACCCAATACGCACAGGATGATATTTTAGTCAAATGCAAAACACCAATGAAAATGACTTAAAGTGTCCAAAATCTGCAAAAAATTTAGCTGCGAATTGTGCATTTTCAGAAAGTCCCGCCCCCAAGGGACGTCACGCCAAGACGTCTTGCATTGCTGGAGAATCAAAACAATGGCTTCAGATTCAGAGAATATGCTTTCTTGTTACACATACAGTTATGAATATGATTCAAATAGTTCTGAAGAGGAAAGCATACATGTTTGCAATTGATTAAAGAATTTATTCCGTGCCATTTTGAGGCAACATTGGGGGGGAAATGTCTCACCCAAAAAGAGGCAGAAAATGGCGACCAAGCTCCTGTGAGGAATTAATAAGCCCGGTTCCACAGGCTGATGAATTCCTTCCATGGAGCTTGGACGCCCTCTTCTGGCTCTTTCTGGTGCAACATGAGGTTTTCAGACCAAACAAGCATTGACGTGATGGAAGGACTGCTATAATGTGTCCTTTTTTTTTCAGTCAGGGGCGTTCCTTCAGTGACGTCACGTACGGACTCGTCACCAACCCAAAAACAAGACTTCCGGAATATTCAGCACGAGTCTTAAAATGTAAAATATAGCTATATGCGGTGGAATCTTTGTAAAATACACTCAGTAGAAGTCATTTGAAGCCATTTTACAAATTATGGACACAACTTGTCCGGAGGCGTCGGTTGTCCTTTAAAGGACAACCGAGACCATTTTTTTTGTTTCCTAACTGACATCATAAAAACGCTTTATAGCATCTAACCGGTGTAAAAGTGTACCTCAGCGGTAATCAGAAGGCAGATATGTCTGCAAGAATCCCTTGCCACTGGTTTCTCCACAGAGACTTGAATGGTGACAGATTTGTAAACATTGGCTCATATTTTGGAAGGTTCCCCACATTAGCAGCTTGCAGTGTAACAAAACGTATCAAAAACCACATAGATTATAGAACCCGAGTCATCTCTCATATCCACATTACATTGTCATCACCGAAATTCCCAAGACTTGATCCATCATTTTTCCCCGTGTAAACCCAACATCTTTTCGACGGGGCTAATTTGGACTCTTGGATCACAATCTGCCAATCTTGGGGCAGCGTTCGCTCCCCTATCCAAACACTCATCAACTGGAGGAGGTTATCATTGGGCTGGACTATCTGTCACCCGGCCATGGGCAACCAGCAGGACACAAGGACCATTTAATTAGGCCTACTGCTCCTCTGTGGTGTGAAAGACTCTCGGGCCTCTTTGATTCCCCGTTGCTTTCCCAGCAGGAAGTGGTTGGTGATAATTGACACAGGATTTCCTTGTTAACCGGCAGCAGACTCTGTGGATTAAAGTGACAGAGATCTCCAGAAGAAAGTGGGGTGTAGATACGAGAAGAAGGGGAGGGTAGTGAAAGGTGGGGGCAGCAACTATTTACCACTCTTGAAACCAGAGAGGAAATAGCAATACCAGACCGGTGCGCAGTCCTGCCGAGAGATGTAGCCCCCGCTTATCTTCGCCATTTCAGCTTGGCTGATCAAAGATTGGCTTTCCTTAAAATAACCCGGGCCCAAGGTTGACTACATGCGCCCATGCCAAGATTTTTTTTTCCCGGCAAATTATCACTCCTTTCTATCTCACCTATAAGTCTGATGGCTGCTTGTGGTGAGATAATGTCATTTCATTTGTACAATTACACTGTGCCATGGAACAAATCCATATTTGCAAATGATGCCATTTTCAACTATGTACAGTGATACTTCAGCTTACGAACTTACTTGGTTCTCAGAAAGTGTGTGTAAGGCAAAAAGTGTGTCTTCCAAACATTAATTCCCCATAGGAAACCATTAAAAAATGAGAGTAATCTGTTTCCGGGTCCCCATAAAACATAATTTTCAACTAAATAAGCCTTAGAACTACACAAAATATACCTTATTTTATGTATAATAAATGGGCTATTGTATTATAATTAAAGAAATAAACTGTACAGTGAGACCTCAACTTACAAACACCTTATCTTACAAACTTTTCGTCTTACAAACGTCACATTTCTGAAAAGTAAACCTTATAATAAGCACTATTTTCATAATACACACCCACCACGGTTGGCGGAGTGATCTTCGGCGGAATCTTCGGCGGAAGCACACGTTAAGTTACCAACAGTCCTTATGGAAGGTGACTCTCCTTCCATAAGCCATCAACGACCATCAAAAAGGTAAATAAAACTTTATTTTACAGCACAGTTTATTTCTTTAATTACAGTCCTCATGTAATGCGCCTCTCTTTCCAAACAGCAATTCCCTTTGACCTTCGACCTCCCACGCCATTCCATCAAGCCATAAATGACCATCACAAATGTAAATAAAGTGACTTTATGATACAATGCAGTGTATTTCTTTCATTACAATACAATAGCACATTTATTATACATAGAATAAGGTATGTTGTGTGTAGTTTTAAGGCTTATTTAGTTGAAAAGTATATTTTAGGGAAACCCGGGAACGGATTATTCCCATTTTAATGGTTTCCTATGATTTATTTATTTTTTTTGAGATACACACTTTTCACCTTACACACTCTGTCTGGGAACCAATTAAGTTCGTAAGTTGAGGTCTCACTGTACTGTATAATAAATTCATTTTATTTACCTTTGTCATGGTCGTTGCCTCTTGATGATATCCGCGTGAAGTTTCCGTGCTTTCTCGGCAATCATACCCTCACTCACACTGTCCCCTTCTAGCTACTTTTCGTTAATGCAAATCAACAGACGTTTTTCAACCTCTTCTATTGTCTGAGACCGTTGCTTAGACAACACAGAAACACCCTTAGCCACACGTAGCAATGGTCGACTTAGCGTACTGGTACTGTTACGCTAAGTCACACAAACGCACACCTCGTTTGTGTTTTTCGATGATCTTCTTCTTCTGCGCAACCGTAATTTGTTTTGTGTCCTCTTCGGCTTAACACTAGCCTGTGGTGGGGTCTTTTTCGGTCACAAAAAAGCAAGAGTATCCACTCAATAACAAACGACGTCTGCACTGAGTGTACTCAAAGAAAGTGGGTGTGAAAAACTAGTCCGCCAGCCATTGTGGCGCTCCGTATGTTTCCAAAAACTAGTTCGTATCCCAGGATTATATTCTCGCGCATTTAATGTTCGTAGGGGCGAAAGGTTCATGAGCTAAAGCGTTCGTAAGCCGAGGTATCACTGTACTGATAATGTAAACGGGCGCATAACCTATTCGACTATATTCAGAGGACATCTTGCATTTTATAACTCAATATTTACCTTTTCTTTGCAACTTTCCGACACAAGTCCTACTTGGAAAGTGTTTTGGGGCATTATCAAGCAAATTTAACTCATCTGAAAATTGCTATTTCCTTAAAAAAACTATCATCTGACTCATGAACAATGAAAACATACAGTGTATATTCATTCTAACTCTTAATTCATAAGCATCCATATATCAATTCAACGGCCATTCTGCTCCAGTGCAATCGATGAATCTTCATCAACTTGACATATTTACTCATACACCTGCCAAACCTCAAGTCTTCTGAAAATGGCCGACCTGCCCAAGATTGACCTAAATGTGAAGTCCAACTTCATCTGGTCACTTCCAAATGTTTACTGAATGGGGTGATGGCAGGCCGCCAGCAGTCGGCCGGGGTCACCGACAGGTCTATCGTATAAATCAAATGAGAAATTCCATTCTCTAGTATCCCCTAAGCCCATTCATTTATGCAGCTGGAGATTTGTGTGAGAAGAAGAAAAAGACAGAGGAAAAAGAAAAAGGCTTTATTGTTACAGAATTGCTTGTGAGCATGCACATAAAACGATACGGTGTATTAGTATCATTCATAATAGGCCAAGTCATTTTTTTTTACTTAAAGTGACAAAACCACATTCATCAAGTGTCTCACATTGTGTACCATACAATATTAGCACGATAACAACATTTCAAGTGAGAGAAAAAATCAAAGCGAAGAAAGAATGTAGAATAACAGTTAGCCATGAGGAATAAATAACCGTTTGCAAAGAAGAAGGACTAGAACCTAAATACCAAACATTTTGAATGTTTCAAACAGGTGTACACACCTGACCACCCACAACCCTGAAAATAAAGTTATATATATATATATATAACAGTAAAAATCGATATTATCCGAAAAAATATCGATATAACCGGGAAATAAGACCTGTTTCAGGTGCATAGAAATAGTAATATAACCGGGACTATCGATATATGATATCCGAGACTTTACTGTATATATATATATATATAAAATAAACTATAAATATTTAAAAATAAGGTCGGGGCAAATAATCTTGTTCCGATGTAAACACCTAAAAATATGAGTGTTGCATATCCTCTTTTTCCATTTAGTCCACTCACCAAGAGAAAATGCCCTTGTTTTGAGCAACTATTGTGAAGAAAAAGTAATAATTGGATTGGATTGGATTGGACGTACATTTATTCGTCTCAAAGTGGATAAATTAAATTTTTAATTACATAAATTTAATAATAATATAAAAATACAATGACTATGACTACTACTATTACTATGACTACTACTACTAGTACTACTACTCTTACTACTACTACTACTAATAATAATAATGATAATATAGCAATACTACTACGACGAAGACGACGACAACTACTACTACTACTACTACTACTACTACTCCTCCTACTACTACTACTACTACTACTACTACTACTAATAATAATAATAATAATAATAATATAGCAATACTACGACGAAGACGACTACTACTAGTACTACTACTACTACTACTACTACTACTACTACTTCATTTGCATTGGCGCAATCAGTTCACGTGCAAAAATCTTTCCAGTCACATAAAAACAATAAACACTGTATTTTCCGTTGTATATTAATAATAATAATAATAATAATAATAATAATAATAATAATAATAATATAACAATACTACTACTACTGCTACTACTACTACTACTAATAATAATAATAATAATATAACAATACTACTCTACTACTGCTACTATTACTACTACTAGTACTACTACTACTACTACTACTACTACTACTATTACTACTACTACTACTACTAATAATAATAATAATAATATAATAACAATAATATAACAATATTACTACTACTACTACTACTACTACTACTAATAATAATAATAATAATAATAATAATAAATAATAATAGTAATAAAACAACACTACTCCTACTACTACTACAACTACTACTTCTCCTCAAAATAATAAGAAAACTACTACTCATACTACTACTACTACTACTACTAATAATAATAATAATAATAATAATAATAATAATAATAATATAATAATAATAATAATAATATCAACACTAATAATAATATAAACAATAACAATATAAACAATATAAACAGCAGAGTGTCTTTAAAGCCATATGTATAAAAAACTTGACTTTTTAGTTCATCAGAAGTCCAGTGCCTGGTCCAGAAATAAGTCACAAAAGTGTTTAGACAGGTTAATACATAAAAATGTTGCCAAGGCTTTTTTATCTGTCCACCCTTGCGGGCTCTCTAACACTTCAATATGTGAGCATTAACACACTTCAAGGTCCTTGATTTCTGTCCACGAATTACTTGGTTGCAACCAGGAGGAGAAAGCGGGAGATTTGTTCCTAAGTAAACAAGGTGGCAGTGCAAGCAATCAGAAAAGCGGCACATGCACCACTATCATGAAAACACAGGAGTCCAGAGTAAGATGTGGTCATTTCCGGAATCATTGCTGTTTACTTTAATCTACAAGCCAGGAAACTCTGAACTTGCACATCCCCTTGAGGCTTTGTGTTTAATTAAATAGAGTTTCATTATGTTTTACTGAACGTGTTTACCATTTTTAATTACATGATTATTGAAAACAATATTATCCGTCCATATCGAAAAAACTAGGTCGTAAACCAAGATTCTGTTCTCGTAATTGTTCGAAATGTGAAAGGTTTGTGAGCTAAAGCGCTCGGAAGCCGAGGTATCACTGTATGTTATTCAGTGAAGGTGCACCTTATAATTTGGGGAGCCTTATAGTCATGTATACACGGTTATACAAATACCAAGTTCTTTGTTAGTTCTTTGTTATTTTGTGTGATGAGCTTCAAATTCGGAGAATCAAAACAATGGCTTCAGATTCGCAAAAGATGCTTTCTTGTTACTCATCCAGTTATGAATATGATTCAAATAGTTCTGAAGAGGAAAGCATACATGTTTGCAAACGATCAAAGAATTTATTCCGGTCATTTTGATGCATCTGGAGAAAAATGTAGTGACAAACTCTTTAGTACTCACAGTACTCAAAAAAAAGCAGAAAAGGGCGACAAAGCTCCGTGGAAATTGTCTCCTGGGATGTTTTGTAAGCGAACATCAAATACACTGTAGAAGTCTTGGCGCAACACACAACAATTCACCATCGTGTTATTTATGTGTTTTCCTTCTAATTTCGCCATAAACGGATCAACACAAAGTTTTCAGACCAAACAAAGTACCGCAAAAAGGCATTGAGGTGATGCAAGGTATGTCCTCTCTCGGTGGGGGGCGTTCCTTCAGTGACGTAGGGTGAGGACTCGTCACCAACTCAAAAACAAGACTTCCGGAATATTCAGCGTGAGTCTTAAAACGTAAAATATAGCTATATGCGGTGGAATCTTTGTAAAATACGCTCAATAGAAGTCATTTGAAGCCATTTTACAAATTATGGACACAACTTGTCCTGAGGAGTTGGTTGTCCTTTAAATGTGCACTTAACCATGTTGCAACTGTAGAAAGCAAAGCAGATCTTTCCCTTCTGATCTTCGGGAGGAAACAAGTTGAAGAGAAGGAGAAAGTCATGACCTCTCTTGGCCACGCCACCTTGGCCAAAGGATTACCCAAACAGCGGCCACTGACAAACGTTTAGGAAATCAGAACCATATGCTTAAAGGGAGGTACATTGAGGCGATTATTTGTTTTTGGTAAATTAATGAGGGCTAATTGTTAATGTCATTACGTCACGGGAAGGGCACCGGGGGAGGGCAAGGGTTAAAAAAAAAAAATCAAGGAATGCTGCCCATCAATCGTCTTTGAATACAGCAGATGTTGGGCTCATTCTCTGCAGAAGATTAAGATATGCTCGGTTAAGTAGGAGCAGAGCAAATAGCAACAGAACATGGAAACAGCACATTGATAATTCATGGTGATTACACGCACATAACTAATAAATCGAACAAAAGGAAATCCATAAAAAATAGATCTTTTACTAGATTCAACGTGCCTTATTTTTTTTTCTGTGGCTGAGCCAGCGTAGTTGCACGCTGGAAAGAAAATGGTCGCTCAAGTGATTTAAGAGACAGCCAAAGCAGCTTTCGAAAAAGAAAACAAGTTCATTACACTTTCATACTTGCTGATCACTCCCCAAAGACGCGCCCATAAAATCCGGGAAGTAAAATAGCAGGCCTCATCCTTCCTCCCCCCCCCCAAAAAAAAAAAAAAAGTTATGTGACAAAGCCCTCGGGTGAACGTGTCATTGACGTTTCTTAAACGGGAGACCCCTTTGACCTCAAAGCCTCTTGGGTCACTACTTCATTTCAACCTGTTTGTATTAGTCGTCGCGCACACCGGGCGTAACTTTCATGCTTTCCTCCCAAATAGCATAAGCCGCTTTTTGTACGTGGATGTGAGTCGTTTGCAAGGGGGTGTTGTGATGGCAAATGATTACAAACGTCTCCCGTTCTAGCGTAATTGGATCAAGCTGACTCAGAGCTTATTGAACAAGATCTTGGTTGTTTCTTTGGTAATTCCGTGCAATACACCTTGAAAAGACAATAAGGCGCATTAACTTGAATAAATTAAATTCTTTCCACGGGGAATATCATTAGCTGGGAATTTGTACTTAAAGCCCTTCCCTAAAAAAGACTTTGTCTGACGTTTCATCTTGTAAATAAAGGGAAACATCTGCACTGTTCCGCAGTAGTGTTTACTGCTTTGGTAATGCTTTAAATGAGAGTTCAACTTTACTTTTTTTATTTACTTCATCTCTTTTGTGTTACTGTTATATTAAGATTTTTTATTAAACCTGTTGATCATAATTCTCTATAGATATAAATTGATGAAAAGGTTTCTTCAGCCGTCATCTGTACTTCTGTGAAGGTGTCGGACGCTTCTTATCCAAGAAACTTCATCAGCAACGTCCGACACCTTCAAAGAAGTACAGATGACGACTGAAGAAACCTTTTCATCGATGGACCACTCCTGTACGACTGAGAGCTTACACAGACGTATAGATATAAATGTTATGCGTTGGCTCTTTAATGAATTCCAAATTGTACAAAATATAAAATAGAGTTGGTCTTTGCAGCACAAATTTATGGCAAAAGAGAGCTGAAATAGGCCATATGCGAATGAGTGGATTAGATGAATGGATGAATGCACTCATGCACCCGAGCCCCTTTTCAAAGTACCCCAGTTTTCATTTCCACCTCTCCACCATGGCTGGCGGTTTACGAATGTAAATTTATGAAAATTCTGCACTACTTTTCGGGATACACAAGCGCCGCCCCAACATCTTCGGCGGCAAACCACATGACCGAACAGCGCCCCAGCCGGCCTACCTTTCCACACCTCCTTTCACTGAGTGCACACATCGATCGTCTTCAAGGAGTTTTTTACGGATACGGATTTTGCTGTTATGGGACCGAAAAAGACCCCACCATAGGCTTGTGTTCAGCCGAAGAAGACACAAAACAAAATTACAGTCAAGGAGAAGAAGGAAATCATTGAGAAACACGAACGAGGTCAAATCAAAATATAATATATAAATATATAGTTTTATAAGGCACACCACATTATAAGGCGCTGCAGTAGAGTCTGGGGAAATAGAATCGGTACTTCACATATAAGGCGCACATGCGTGTCAGGCGCAGGGTCATTTTTTGAAGGAAATCAAGGCTTTTGGTGAGCCTTATACAGCGAAAAATACGGTAAATCATTTTTCAATACCTTGAATTTGTTCGGGCTTTGGTTTTTCTTGCTTTGCCCATAAAGCGTTGGTCAGACCTCTGGCAATGTTTTTCCCTTCCAGAGGGGGCAGCATTTGCCTTTTGTACAGCCGCCCCCATTTGCACCTCATATTACTCCAGACCCATATATCTTTGGAATTAACTCTTTTTTTCTGATGAAAGTCGAAGGTTTCTTATGCTGCATTGAATGTTTATGTAGTCCGAAAACTCAATATTCTGTCGGTCCTGGAATAACAAAAACCCTGGCACTGGAGTGGACACATTTTTGCACGTGCAAAAATTAGTTAATGACATACAGTAATACCATAACTCCAAAATGAATCACATCGGTTCTATTCGATTTATTATTCCAATAATATCAAAAATTATTTCTTTTTCTCTAATAAGTATGATTACCCTTGACAGTCATAATAATAACAATAATAATCATAATAATAATAATCATACTACTAGTACTACTACTACTAATAATAATAATAATAAATAATTATTTATTTTATTTTAAATAATATTACACAAATAATTCTCAAACTTTCTTAACAGTTGACCTAAAGTCTTAATCCTGCATTTCTGGCTGTTTTTTTGTAAATAGACAATTCAGGCTGTACTGTTAGATTTTGGTGCTGGATTGTGTTCTATTTAATGCTCACTTTTTGGTTTTTGCATCTCAGAACAGCCCGCCCCCCTCCCAAAAAAAAACCCACAGTACCAAACAATATGTATTACATATGTCCATTATATATGTTTAATGGAGGGCAGATCTCATAAATACGTGCGTGACTTCCGTTGACTTACCAGCTATTCATTTCCCATTAAAATCAACTGTCTGTTAAAATAGTGCCTAGCCTCGCAACTTCCAATGCAAAAGTGACACTTTAGCTTTGTACAGCCAAGCTAGCGGGTAGCCTATTAGCTTGACAGAGTAAAATATAATTTGTCCTCATCTTATTTTAAAGCACTATGAATGTCATCTTGTGTTGCAGATCTTAAACTGAAAGGTCGTTGGCCTCGCTTGTTAATATACGGGCACACATGGTGCCGCTCGAATGTTTTACGACGATGGCAGCCGCCACCTGGTTAATATTACCATCCTCCTTATTGTATACTTGACATTCCTCATATCACTGTCCATTTGATTCATTTTACACCGGTTTGCCATAGATATGAAAATCAACTTTGGTCTTTTATCATATCAAAGATTTGACGATAACTGGAATGAGAGAAATGCGCGCTATATTTTATAACCCCCCCGTTATGCCGCAAGGTCATTTTTATAGATAAAAGTACATATTGCAATGATGTTGTGATGGTGATTTACGGTAAGCCTCTTGAGATTTGTCATCTGTATACGATTCCTAAACCATTTCATGTGGCTAAGCTCATCCGAGAACTTTATTTGCAAAGGCTGGTTGGAAGTCAAACAGCTGCAGCGGCGGAAGTCATTCATATTGCGCGTTGGATTCTGTCATCCAAAATGTCTTAGTTAAGCTTGTTATCTTATTTCATCTCAAAGTAATATTTAGAAAAGCAATTTGTACCCACAAGGAACTGGGACTGCAATAACCCCTCTGCAACGTTCATGTCATTTGATTATCAAACTCTGCTGTATATTTTACAGAAAAAAAACTATATATATATATATATATATATACAGCTAACATCCGACTTACGACCAGCCTGATTTACGACCACCCGTACTTACGACCATGCCCTCCAGACACTATTTTTTTAACATTTTAACAGGGGGACTTTGCGAGTCATTTAGCCTCCGAGTCTCAATACAACATTTTGAATGTATATCGACTTACGACCATTTCAACTTACGACCGTTTGGTCGGAACAGAACTCGGTCGTAAGTCAGATATTACCTGTAAATATGTTACATATACAGTGAGACCTCAACTTACGAACTTAATTGGTTCCCAGACAGAGTGTGTAAGGCGAAAAGTGTGTATCTAAAAAAAAAAAAATCCCATAGGAAACCATTAAAATGGGAATAATCCGTTCCCGAGTTTTCATAAAATATAGTTTTTAACTAAATAATCCTTAAAACTACACACAACATACCTTATTCTATGTATAATAAATGTGTATTGTAATGAAAGAAATACACTGCATTGTGGGTTTTTCTTCGGTCCCATCATAGTAAAATTATCAGCAAAAAGCTCCAAGTAGGCAATCGACGTGTGCATTCAATGAGAGGGGGTGTGCAAAGTAGCGCCGGCTGGAGCGCTGTTCGGTCGTGTGCTTCCGTCGAAGATCACTCCGCCAGCCGTGGTGGGTGTGTATTATGAAAATAGTGCTTATTATAAGGTTTAATTTTCATAAATTAGAGGTTCTTAAGACGAAAAGTTTGTAAGATAAGGTGTTTGTAAGTTGAGGTCTCACTGTATATATATGTGTGTGTGTGTGTATATATATATATATATATATATATATGTATAATTGTTTTTTGCGAAGGATGAATGACTCTGTGTGTTTATGTTATGTTATTTGTTATTGAGTTTTTTGGGGGTTTTGTTTTTTTGTTTTTACTTCAAGATGGCGCCGCGAGAGTGGCTGCCTTTCCAGCAGCTCCTGTATTTTGTTTTTCTACTTCTTTCTTTCCTTTGTTCTTCCTTTCATAACTTTGCTGCTGTGAAATGTAAATTTCTCCACTGCGTACATCCAATCCAATCCCTCTTTTGCGAACCTCATCGCAAACGCAGGCTCCCGCACTGTCTTGGATGCATTTTCGTCCTCAACAATAAACCAACAGCTGTAGAACTTAACAAATACTTTACCAGAGTTAATTGAGTAAATTGAAGCAAGCTGTAGAACGGCGCTGATCTACGATCCCCTGTTGAGGGCCCAGAAGGGAGACAACAGATTTACTGCGAGGACAGTGGGCGGCCTTTTGTTGGGGCCCCTGGTTCACGGGAAGTTTGAGGTCAATCAGGATTAAAATGTTTTAGGGAACAAATGAAGTAATTTGAGCACAATATGAGGGGTGCTCTGACAGCATTTACCAGAGTTCCAGGTGAGATTTATTTGATTTTAAGCCCCATGTGCCCCTTTTCATCTCAGTATGTACCCCTTCCCTTATTATTTGGGATTTATATAACATGAAAAGTAGACTTTCTTAACAAGCTCTTTAGTTCTGGTTGACATAACTGAGCGAGAACAATGCACACAAACGGATACTGAGCAGGCAAAATCTCTTCTTTCTCTTTGGGAAACTTTTGAAGTGTTTAGATCGGGGATTCCGGGAGACTGCAAACGGAGAGCTTCTCGACTTGCTTTATTTTTTTCGTCATCTATGAAACATCTTGGAGACAGATAACACTCATGGTTTGCTTTTTTTTCCCCCTCATCGCATTGCTTCCAACGTAAGCAAAGAAAAATGTTGCTCGCTTTGCTGTACGATATTAGACACGGGTTATTCGAGTCTGCGTTCCATCTATTATGAAATCCAAGATGGTGCCCTAGTAGGCAGCCATCAGCAAGTGCTCTCGTGAGCCGTGCTTTTTTATGTTGTTTTCGTGTTCTCTTTTGTCACTTTGTGTTGTTGTGTGTCATGTGGAACAGATACGGATTGTTTTTCAGCATTTTTGGCCGCAACTTTTATCTGTGCTGAGCGGTTGTGTCTTTTTGGCAGCACCGTTTTTGATCTGGAGAAATGTCAGTGCCATTTGACTGTCATCGCCGGACAGCTATGGGGCGATTGTGCCTTTTTTTGCGCCTGTTATGGGCAGCATTTTCACAGTCCCACTTTGTTCAGCGGAAAGGTTGGTGTTGTTGGAACTGTCGCGGCTTGGAATTGAAGTGGATTTACGTGGAACAGGAGATGTGAGACAATTTCTTTTCGTCAATGGACGCGACAGCTGCGTGTTTGCTTTCAACATTTAGCTTGTAGCAGACGTGCACATTTCACCATGACATCCCTGATCCACTGTTGAAAAGGATGCTTTGATTCTCTTCCCTTCAAAATGGCACCGCAAGAGTGGCTGCCTTTCCACCAGCTCCTGTATTTATTTTTTCTACTTCTTCCTTTCCTTTCCTCTTACTTTCATCACTGCTGCTGTGAAATGTAAATGTCTCCACTGCGAGACTAATCAAGGCTAATCCAACCCAATCCATTCAATCCATCCATTTTCTGATGCACTTATCTGCACAAGGTACAACCTGAACTGGTTCAGTGGCAGTTGACCAGATTAATTTGAAGAGGGGGCAACATAGCATTTTGGTTACAGGGGTCAAGAGTTTGATTCTCATCCCGGTTTTCCTCCTGACTAAATGAATCAGATGGTTATTGTGGTACTCATGTGCATTGATTGCGCTAAATCGCATATGTGACTGATGTTTTGTACTGTAAGGCCTAAGGGTGTCACAATAATTATCAAAAATGTACGTCTGTGTAAGCTCTCAGTCGTACAGGAGGGGTCCATCGATGAAAAGGTTTCTTCAGCTGTCTTATGTACTTTTTTGAAGGTGTCGGACGTTTCGCTTCTTATCCAAGATGCTTCTTCAGCAAACTAAAGTCTTACTGGTAGTTTCGGCCCTATATAGATCCTTACTGTCCAGACATGGCGGTGCCGGACTCTGCGCTGATAGGTCCCTGCTCTCCGGTTGGGGGGGAGCAGAGGACTACTCCCTGCGGCTCCACTGATTGCTCTTATTGTCCTTACTAACGACTGGCCTGATTGCCCTATTTGCCCTGGTATCACCTCATCAGCATTACTAATCCTATGTTCCCTGGACAGGAGGGATATATATATAGGACCGAAACTACCAGTAAGCCTTTAATTCACTGAAGAAGCATCTTGGATAAGAAGTGAAACGTCTGACACATTCAAAGAAGTACAGATGATGGCTGAAGAAACCTTTTCATCGATGAAAAAAAATATTTACATGAACTTGATTAGTGTTTATTATTCTTGAGTCACTCTTTGTCAAAATTTGTTAATTTTTATCTGTGTGTCATTGAAAAGAGCAGTTGAAAAAAAAAATATATATATATATATATATATATATATATATATATATATATATATATAATATATATATATATATATATATATATATATAGTTTTTTTCTACTCAAACATAACCAATTCATTTGCTGTTATCGGAAAAGTAATTCTAAAGATGGAAGGAATGGGATGAATGTTTTTTTATTTATTTGTATTTTTTTTAATCTCCCATGTTTGACTGCCATGTGATTTGGAAAAAGACGTTATTACGAATCTGGTTTTGGAACACTGGACTGATGGAGCAAATATGTCTTGATGGCTCATGCGTACCCGTACTGCAAACAGCTGCTAGTGATTTTTGGAATGATTTCCTTGTGTGACTCAATTTAGTATCAATATAGTGTAATATGAAAGAACCTGCTGTTTTTATGACATATAATAAATTAAAGGATATATAAAGCAGTCAGGACTCTGCTGTTCCAAAGATCTAAGTAGGTTTTTGCACAAAAATCAACACGCTTTCAATAATTGGGCCTCAATATATTTTTAGGGTTGTGTAAATAGTGATTTATGATTTTTATCCATCGTCATGAGGAAAGTGATATGCTCTCCCAAACCAACACTAAAAAAAACAACCCTCCCCCCCTTCAAAAAAAAGAGGAAAAAAAAAACCTTGACATTGTATTTATTGGTTTGGAGTGCATCATTGCTGGGCTTCAGCAGTCCTCGTGATTACTCATGTTGATGGAAAATGGCTCAGTTTGGTTAAGTTAGAGCAAACATTATCATATGACGATCATCATTAGAATAATAAGAACTGGAAACACATCCAATGCTTTGCAACCCACCAGCTTTGTTTTTATGAGCCTTTTTCACAGCGGCTAATATGACTTGTACAACATGAACGAATCAGGCCACGGTAGATTTACACAAATGCATCACATGACTCTCTAACCAATTTCGTTCCAACAATTTATTATAGTGAGTTTTATTACCTCCGTTCTTTTCGATGGGAGTGCTTTTTTTTTAAGCGTGTGAATCACGATGATTCCGTTGGAAGCAACCCGCAGAATATTTCATTTTGGCGCCTCCCGTCTGTTTCCCCCAACCTCCAACAACCAGGAAGTAGCCTGCTAACTAACAACATATGGTCAAAGAAACACAAAATGCAAAGCTCAATGCATTGTTTTCACATTTAGTAATCATTCATCCGTAGTGGCACTCTGTGATTTATTTACTGTTGTGAAATTTAAGTTTTTTTTATGATCATGACGGACTAGCAAAAACGACAAATGGAATGTCGGTTGATGACTTTTGCACAGCAAAGCAACACACAACAAACAATAATTCACAACCGCTGCACTAAAATAACAATTGATACAGTACAAAAGCCAAAATTCACATACATAAATGTCAGTGCAGCACCAAGATAGTTTGCAAAAGCCTGAGTAAAGATAATTGAAGATTAAAACCCATCTCATTTTTAATTAGAACTACATTTTAGAACACATTTTCAACATGTATTCTAGTACACGTACTACTTTGGCTAAAACAAAAGCACAAAAGAATGCTGCTTTGAAAATGTGTTTATCATTCTGAGTGGATGGTTCACATAACGAATTCATATTTAAGAGAAATTTAAAATCACATTTTAATTCATGGAAATATCTTGAAAATTGTCCAATGATGTTGAAAACCACCTATAATAATAATAATAATAATGTTAATATTTTAACAACAATAATAATAATAGCATGACATAATAATAATTTTAATATTAATAATATCAATAACAATAAGAATAATTATATGTTAATGTTAATATTTTCAATAAAACAAAAAATAAAAACAATAATAATATAAAATAATAATAATAATGTTAATGTTAATATTATTAATAATAGCAATGGTAATAATGATTCATAATATAATAATAATGTTATATATATATATATATATATATATATATATATATATATATATATATATATATATATATATATATATATATATATATATATATATATATTGTCATATATATATATGAATGGTGCTATTATTAATAACAGAAATAATAATAAGAATACTTGTTATTATTCTTTTTATTATTATTATTACTATTGTTGTTTTTATTTTTTAATTTTAATTTTAATGTTTTTATTATTATTGAATAATCAATTTATTATTGCAATTTGCGGAAAACTACAAATGCCCCTCCCCGCCTCCAGACAGACAGACACACACGCACGCACGCACACACATGCACAAACACACAAAGCATGCATTCAAATGGGTCAATCTCCCTAATGGGGATTTTCACCATCCAGCCAAAATAAAGCAGACGGTTTCATCATCACAGTTGAGACCTATTCTCCTCTTCCCAAATTATATTTCCAAGCCGGTCTTTTACATGATCCTTGTTGAAGCCAGACTCTTCTCGTCTTATCTTGGACAAAATATGTAGGCCATATTGCACGTGCTCCATCCAATCACAAGTGATAATTAGTCATATTGTGTTAATGGGCTGCCAAATACACCATCTTTTCAAGCCTTGGCGGCCAAAATGCAGCCAAGAATTGGCTCCATCACTCCCGCCATTCATTTATACAGTAGAGTCGGGGAAAGCCACTGCATGGTGCTTTCTGAAGCAGAGGAGTGACACAAACACACAAACGCACACAAAGCAAAACAGGTTAAGAGAGAGCAAGCGCTCAAGAGGAAAGATGTTCCGTGGCGGAGGGGGCGGGTGGGAGAAATAGCAGGCCAAACTCGTTTTCCGCTTGATGGGTTGGCTGGAGAGAATGTGCCTTTACTAGGTAAATGATTAAGGGGGCTGGTGGGGGCCAAGCTGCTCTGCTATTATGTACTTCAAAGGTCTGCAAAGGCAGGTTGAAATGAAAAGCAAATGTGCTACCCCGCCGTTCAAATACCTCAAATGTTTTAGCAGGTGCAAGCAATGAAGAGGTGGGCGGTGACAGCGATGTGCTGCACCTTGCTCAGGAGTCATGGATGGATCCTCCTCTTTAGGGAGGGGGGGGGGGAAGGGCTGACATTGTCTGAGGCTTGAGATGTGTCCACTGTATGGGAGGACAGGGGGAGGTCCAACTTCTGCACAGTGTTCCCACCACTCTGACCTCCTCAGCTGATAAAGCAAATTGGGTGCAAGTGATGTAACCAAAGTCTTGAGAGCATGCGAGGAACACTGCGAACACACGTCGCGAGTTATACTTCATTCATGTAACCACATTTTATTTATTAAGAGGTCGGAAGGATAATCACCTGATGAAAAAAAAAAAAAATCAAATCGGCATTCTATTGTTATTATTCACTCACCTTGGCGCTTTATTTGTGCACTTGCAGATCCAGTACTAGAAAGTACTAGACTCAACTCCCTCCCAGCCCTGCCCCCCCTGCCCATTCCCACTGCCACACTCACCGAAATCTGAGCACACGCTACACGCTGTACTATCATCCTGAACTCTATTTTTTGTTCTTTCTCGTTTTTTTTTTAATGCAAGACCTCACTTCAACCCTTTTTGTGTTGTTTGTTTTTGCATTACTACATTACGCCACTTTACATACGACACTACCTCACTTTACAGACGTCACTACCTCACTTTATATATGTCACTACCTCACTTTATATATGACACTACCTCACTTTACATTCAAATAAATAGATGAATAGATAGATACATAAATGAATACGAAATAAATAAATAAATACAGAAATGCAGAAATAAATACATACATAAATACATGGACAAACAAACATATAAACAAATAAAAAAATACATACATTAAAAAATAATAAAAAGATACATAACTGAAGACACAAATAAATCAATAAATGGATAAATAAATAAAACCTCATTAAGGTTCATCCCTCCCATATCACAGCATGGTTCATTATATAATGAATGAATGAATAAATAAATAAATAAATAAATAAACAGATAAATAAATAAATTGATAGATATATCGATAAATAAAAAGATACATATAAGAATACATAAATAAATAAATAAATTGACAAACGTAAAAAGATATATATTAAAAAAGAATAATTACAAAAATATTGATGTTCATCTCTCCTATATCACAGCACAGTCCATTACGTAATGAATAAATAAATAAATACATAAATAAATAAATACACAAATACACAAATAAATGAATAAATAAACAATCATATGAATAAAAACAAATAAATAAATTGATAAATATATCGATAAATAAAAACATACATACATGAATGCATAAATAAATACATTAATAATAATAAACAAACGTTTAAAAAAAATGTATTGATGTTCATCTCTCCCATATCACACCACAGTCCATTACATAATGAATGAATGAATAAATAAATACATAAATATCTGAATAGGGAAATAAATAAATACATAACCCGCATTGATATGCATCTCTCCCATATCACAGCACGGCCCATTACATAATCACCACACAGTGATTACAGGTTTCCTTGTTGAAGAGCAATTACCTAATCTTAGCCTTTATCACCTCTTCACATCACCGGCGCTCTGCATCAGTACAGGCAACATGGCTGCCTTGCTCAGCGCCATTACTTAGCAACAGGTCACAAACTACATCTGACGCACTAATGCTCCATAATTGGTTCATTATACAAGTGGCCATGTAATAGCAGTTAGCGCTGATTAGCACAATTACCATACCTGTACTTACTTTTCGGTGTGATGTTAAGAACAAATGACCCATGTAGCCCATGACTGCATGAAAAGATATTGAGCAAATTGTGTGAGGTAGGTTTTAAATAAATGAGACCAAATTGTATCATTATTATTATTACATATTGGCATGTGGTTTGGATGTTGTTATAAAGTAACAACACATGCTCTTACTCTGCATGTTCATGTACCCAAACAAATGGTGATTAGAATTGATTTTTTTTTTTTATTTTATTATTAATAATTATTATATATTTAGTTTATTTCATTTATACATTTTATTTTATTTCATCAAGTGGTGATTAGAATTGAATTTTTAATGTATTTTATTTATTTATTTTTATTTCAGTTTTATTGTCTTTAATTTTTCCATTTATTATATATTTATTTTATTTCATTTATCTATTTTATTTGATTTCGGCAAGTGGTGATTAGAATTGACTTTTTATTGTATTTTATTCGTTTATTTTTTTATTTTCATTGTAATGTTTTTTTTTTATTTCTTATTTATTTATTTTATTGCATTTATCTATTTTATTTTATTTCATGATTAGAATTGACTTTTGATTGTTTTTTTAATTTTTTTAATTTTTATTGTCATTTCTTTAATTTTTTAATTTATTATTATATATTTATTGGATTTTATTTATCTATTTTATTTGATTTCGGCAAGTGGTGATTAGAATTGACTTTTTATTGTATTTTATTCGTTTATTTTTTTATTCTCATTGTAATGTTTTTTTTTAATTTCTTATTTATTTATTTTATTGCATTTATCTATTTTAGTTTATTTCGTGATTAGAATTGACTTTTTATTGTTTTTTTTCTTCATTTTTTTTAATTTTTATTGTCATTCCTTTAATTTTTTAAGTTATTATTATATATTTATTGGATTTTATTTATCTATTTTATTTTAGTCGTCTTCGTCAAGTGGTAATTACAATTGACTTTTTACTGTATTTTATTTATTTGTCTTCATTTTTTTAAATGTTAATTTTCATCTCTTTACTGTTTTTATTTATTATTTGTTGTTATGTATTATTATATATTTATTTTATTTGCCTAGTTTATTTTATTTCGTCAAGTGGTTGCGCGATAGAAAATCATCCATTTTTAAGTAGACTATACATCTACTTCAAAAAATGCATTTAAATCCAGATTTAATTTAGATTCTATCAGTCTTGTTGATTTATTTGATAGATATGTCAAGCTTTATAATTATCATAGACACTCATATTTGTGTAAGTGACCACGTGGTTGCATGGACTTGTATTTTATTTATTGTACTCTATTTTGTGATTGTATTTTATTTATTATAGTACCTATGCTTGTCTGTGACTGTAAAGTGTCCTTGGGAGATTTGAAAGGCGCTTAAAATATAATGTATTATGATTATGATGATCATGATGATTATTATTATTATTTTATAATTTTTTTTTTTATTATTATTATTTTTTTTTTTATTTTTTTTTTATTTTTTATTTTTTTTTACTTTTTTATTTTTTTTTTTTTTTATTATTTTTTATTTTTATTTTTATTTTTTTTTTTATTTTTTTTTAATACAAAAAATACAAAATGTAGAAAAGGTATCATTTCAATATATAATTTTAAAAATAAATTAACAAAATTACTTGAAGCCCTTATCGAGAAAATATAGATGCAGTGAAGTTATACAGTAAATGGAGCATGAATATACAGTAAAGTCTCGTTATATCGATATCGGATATATCGATAGTCCCGGTTATATCGATACTATTTCTATGCACGCACTGAGAAAATTACATGCAAACAGGGTCGGATATATCGATAGTCCCGGTTATATCGATATTTTTTCGGACTCCCTTGAATATCGATATAACGAGACTCTCCTGTACTTGTATATGCAACATAGTTTGGAGATCCCATTTTGGGGAATTCACCCGCTGTGCAGCGCAATTTGTCTCTAAAATACAGCAAGTGATTGATGTGATTCTTTTAGTGATTTCTCCGAGAAACGATACTAATAGCATACAATTTTTCAAAGTATTTTTTTTTCCAAAGTCAGGTTGTGCACTTATGGACGGAGCAGTGTGGAATCTTGGCGTCTTTCCTTATCGGCTGAGTGGAGTGTGGGCTTCCTTCCTCCCCTCTTCTCTATCTCATGCACTAAACTTATCAAAATAATGTATAGTAAGATCGTTTTTGGCTTGCGCTTGACAAACTGATATAAATTTCAATATGCGCCTGACAGAAGTTTCATTATGCCAAGAGTGCAAAATGAAGCGTTTGCGCATGTGTGTGTTGTGCATGTGTTCGGCTGTGTGTCGACTTATTTTTAAGTTAAAATTTACCCAGAGAAAGAGAAAGATGCCCCCATAATGGTATGTTGAGAATCAACCCACAATTTTCCTGTATTTACAACGTCATGAGTTAAACATAAAACTATATTTAACTCATTCACTACCAGACCTACAAAAATGTGTCCACTCCAGTGCCAGGGTTTTTGTCATCGTCACTTGAATTCCAGGACCCACAGAAAATTGAGTTTTAGGACTACATAAACATTCAGTGTAAGAAACCTTACACTCTCTTCTTTCATCAGAGAAAAAGTTCATTCCTAAATTATATGGGTCTGGAGTTATGTGACCTTGAAATGGGGGCAGCTGTCCAAAATACAATGCAATACATACATATTGGTTTATATAGCACTTTAAAAATAGCTGGAGCTGGAACACAGCGCTAACATGGAAAAAGGGGAAAAGCTGCCCCCTTGTGGAAAAGAAAAAAACATTGCCAGAGGCCATGACCAGCACTTTATCGGCACCCCAAGCATGAAAAAAGCGTATCAAGCACGCATGAATTGATTTATTTGCCTCTATGTGTATTTCCTATTTGCTATCTATTAGCTATTTAGTTGGATAGCTAGCTATCTATTAGCTACATAGCTATCTAACTAGCTATCTAACTCATCCTGTGACTGTAAAGTGACCTTGAGAGTTGAAAAGCACTTATAAATGAAATGTATTATTGTTGTAATTATTACTAGCTATCTATTAGCTAGCTAGCTAACTAGCTTTTTATCTATTTGAGCTACTTCCGGGTTGAGTGAACGCTGGCGCATGTGGCTGCCACTGCTCACCCACTGCAAAACTTATCCTGTGACTGTAAAGTGACCTTGAGAGTTTTGAAAGGCGCTTATAAATGAAATGTATTATTATTATTATTATTACAACCCCGAACAAATTCGGGAATGGCGCTCTACGTCATATTTTCAATTCCCAAATAATGTGTGTGTGTGTGTGTGTGTGTGTGTGTGTGTGTGTGTGTGTGTGTGTGTGTGTGTGTGTGTGTGTGTGTGTGTGTGTGTGTGTGTGTGTGTGCGTGCGTGTGTGTGTATCTGGTTCTCCTGCATTTAATTTAAAGTTGACTGTGCTCACTCCCACAACGGCGCACACACCTCATTTCTAACACGGCCATCTCCCAAAATATATTTTGCAAACTCAGTTTCGTGAACCTTTGTCGGTTCATTTCGAAGTACTGTAGCAGTGTTTCCTATTCTGATCCTTACCAGGTGTCCATTGTGAAGCTGGTATCACAATCAGCAATACTGGACCCTCTCTTTCCTTTGTACATGCCACTTGACATGGTGCTTCCAACACCCCGGTGCAGCTTGGCCGTAACGTCTGGTGAAGGAATTCCGCACCCTCATTACATCTCAGCCACTCCAATTACAACCTTCTCAAGAGCTGTTATCCTACACCTTGCAGTGACAATGACAGCGACGTCTATTAGAGGCCAGTTTCCTGTTCGGTGGCGCAACACAAAACCCCTGTCAATGAATAACGCCATTGCTGCAGAAAAAAAAATTGCTAAAGGTACCAACTACTTCCACCATTTTAGCTTCTTTTGACTTTTCATATAGCATAAATCTATATTTTTTATTTTTTTTGACAGTTGTGTTAAGGATGCAGTTGTAAGATGATGATGAAACTGAGCTTATGGGCCTTTTGCTTGTTGTCATGGAAGAGAAATCCAGTTAAACAACAGACAGCGCCATTGAACAACATCACACACACATACACGCACATACACACATTATTGTTGGAGATCCTGTGTTATGCTGACAAATCCTCTCGTGGCAGCAATCACCTAAGCGTCTTCCATGAAGGGGATGTTCATATTCCTCCATTTATTTCAGAATTTATTGTGTTCGTCACTAATCCAAAGATGGGTTCCTCATGTAATACCCGCCATCTAATCATTCTTAGTACTGCAAGAGCTTGTTAGACAAGATCCCGCAGACTGTAATTGTTTTGTCTGTAGCTCCCTCAGCGAAGTGCAAATACAGTGAGACCTCAACTTGCGAACTTAATTGGTTCCCAGACAGAGTCTGTAAGGCGAAAAGTGTGCATCTAAAAAAAAAATTCCCATAGGAAACCATTAAAATGGGAATAATCCGTTCCCGGGTTTCCATAAAATAAACTTTTCAACTAAATAAGCCTTAAAACTACACACAACATACCTTATTCTATGTATAATAAATGTGCTATTGCATTGTAATGAAAGAAATACACGGAATTGTATCATAAAGTCACTTTATTTACATTTGTGATGGTCATTTATGGCTTGATGGAATGGCGTTGGAGGTCGAAGGTCAAAGGGAATTGCTGTTTGGAAAGAGCGGCGCATTACATGAGGACTGTAATTAAAGAAATAAACTGCTGTGAAATAAAGTTTTATTTACCTTTTTGATTGTCGTTGATGGCTTATGGAAGGAGAGTCACCTTCCATAAGGACTGTTGGTAACTTAACCTCTGGTGCTGTTCGGCCGTGTGCTTCCGCCGAAGATCACTCCACCAGCCGTGGTGGGTGTGTATTATGAAAATAGTGCTTATTATAAGGTTTAATTTTCATAAATTTGATGTTTTTAAGATGAAAAGTTCGTAAGTTAAGGTGTTTGTAAGTTGAGGTCTCACTGTAGAATGTAGATGAAGGCTTTTCAGACAGGAATATATCACATTAAAATCTCAAACGGGGAATTGGTATATTCATTGTATGTTACTGGTGAAGACTACAGCATGCCTTGTTGTTTCCATAAAGTCTTCGGCTTTTAAAAATCAGCGTAACAGCAACCTGCCTCTGCCTGCGCTGTACTGTCCTCGCTTCATCTAAACGTATTACACAGCATAATGTTTATATACAAGTCCATATTAGGCCGCGGAGATTCTAAAAGGTTTATGACGACCATTTAGCATCATGAGAGAGAGGCTTAACATGGCCGTGTCAAGATAACATGCAATCGCCCGTGTTGTTTTCAGTGGCTGTCAGCACAGATTTTACAGTGGCTTCAGGGAAAAGGGGCCATATGTGCTTAAGATGCTCACGCGAGGGTTGAAACTGCAGCAGAGCTGGGACGTAAAAGGGGAGGGGGGGCTTCAAAAATAGCACAGAGAGACAGATAGCTCTCCCTGCCCAAATAGATGATTGGGAAGAATAGAGCGCAGCGGGTAATTTGACTGGAGAAGCAGGCAAGGGGGATAATGTGAAAGCAATATTTTGTGAGAAATGACAAATCTCGGTCATCTTTACACAGAAACTAGGTGGAGCTATTGCTTACATTTGCGCGTCCGAGGGTGAGGAATCAGAGGGGAGGACTTTGCTGAGGAAATTAATTGAACGTCTGCTTTGACCTGTGGTTAGAGTAGCGTGCATGCTACACTGTAAATCAGAAAGCCTAAAATAAAGGAGGAAGTCATTCAGTGCGTGGAAATAAGAAAAGGTTTTTTTTTTTTTTCATAAAAAATAATATTGGATCTGAAGATTGTGTTGCAATTGTGCAGTTTGTACTAGCTGCAATTTACATCCCTCTCTCGCTACTGAAGCAAGGCATGAAGATTTCTCACAAATTCCTTTCCTTTATCATTAATGACAACAGAAACATGAGGCTGTCATCGTTGATCCAAAAAATGTTCGCTTTATTTTCTTAAACAAAACACAAAAATGTGTGTAAAAGAGTAAAAGTGTCTTTTTATACTAACACGAAACACAATGTTAACATGCACATAAGACTAAGCTAATTCTTTAAGATGCTGCTGTGTTACTTCCGGGTAGAGTGAACGATGGCGCGAATGGCTGCCACTGCTCAACAGCACAAAAAAATATATATATCCCGTGACCGTAAACTGTCCTAGAGAGTTTTGACAGGTGCTTAGAAATTAAATGTATTATTATTATTATAACACGATCTGATCATGTGACTTCTGATGGAACTGATCACATGCCTACAGATGGTGACTTCAGACGATCTGTCAGTCTGATCAGGTGATTTTATTTAGACGATGAATTCAGACAATCCCATCAGGTGAATTCAGATAATCCGATTAGGTGAATTCAGACGATCAGAAAAGTACATAGGGTTGTGTCAGGAAGGGCATCCGACGTAAAAGATTGGCAAAAACAAACATGCGAATAAAACCTCTTAAGATGAAGGACACTGATTCGCTTTGGCGACCCCCTTGAAGGGAAAAGCCGAAAGGAAAAGAAGAAGAAGAAGAAAAGTTGTTGCTCCATGCCTTACTCTCTTCCGAATGCTGCTTACGTCAACATGCCATGGCCTTTTTATGAAGACAGGATAACTAATGGAGTCCAGATACCTTAATATCGCTAATAAATTTACCTTAAGTAAAACAACAATAAAATGAAAACTATTGCACCTTTTCAAAATCAAATTATACAATTGTGAACAATAACAAAATCTATAATGTAACTAAAATTTCTTAATGGCTCTAACACTCGCCATGCTTCATCAAAGAAAACGAGGTTTAGTGTGCGATGAATAATCTTGCTCAAGCATGCCTCCTCTCTACTGCTGCAACCCCCCACCTTCCCCCGCCACTCCACCTCACGTAATAATCATCAAATAGGCAAGCCAGCTTAGTCAACCCCGTGCTACGGGCCAGTATAATAATTGCTGTATTAATTGGTGTTGTCCAGGCTAGACTAAATATAAGACATCCCAGTGGGGCTAATAATTAATGTTTTGTACCCTCACTTTTTCCTCCCTTTGCTCTGCCTCCACCAGCACAGGCATCTCCCTACACACCAAGTGTTTGTGGTATAACTAAGAGTGACTCCTCGTATCTGAATGAGAGTGATGGCGTCTCACAGAACATTCAAACAGAGGACCGCGGCGCCGTTGCCCACTTTGTGCACTTTCAACACTGTTAAAATTTGATAAAACACATTTTCTAAAACATTCACTGGCACCTGTTCTCATTGGGGAGACAATCATATCACTGTTGGACCAGTTGCGATTTGCTGTAAAACCAGCTCATGACAAAAAAAAATAAGATTTAAATATTGTAAACTTAGATTTCAAGATATGGCACTAAACCATTGTATTTTCCAATGTATAAGGCATGCCGGAATATAAGGCGCACCCTTGTTCTATATATAAGGTGCACTGGAATATAAGGCGCAACGGTGTATTTTCATTCTTGTTCCATATACAGGTAACAAGTGACTTACGACCAAGTTCCGATTTTCGACCAAACGGTCGTAAATCAAAATGGTCGTAAGTCGAAATGGTCATAAATCGAAATCCTATGACTCCTATAGAGTCATAGGAGGCCAAATGACTCGCAAACTCCCCCCCCCCTCTGGTGCCATCACACGGTCGATTGCTGTGCGAGAGTGAGATGCTGGCTAGTTGGCCAAGATTGTCGTACACGTTGCTGGCCTGCGTAGAATAAAAAATTGAAAATAGGGTCTGGAGGTCGTGTATAAAACAGTGGTGAGACCAGCCATGATGTTTGGACTGGAGACAGTGCCAATGAAGAGCAGAGCTGGAAATAGCAGAGCTGAAGATGTTGAGGTTTTCTTTGGGAGTGACCAGGTTGGATAGGATCAGGAATGAGTACATTAGAGGGACAACTCATAATAGAGGCTTTGGAGAGAAAGTCAGAGAGGCCAGACTGAGATGGTTTGGACATGTCCAGAGGAGAGAGAGTGACTATATCGGGAGAAGGATGCTGAGCCTTGAACTGCCAGGCAGGAGACCGAGAGGAAGACCGAAGAGGAGGTTTATGGATGTGGTCAAAGAGGACATGAAGGTAGCTGGTGTGAGAGAAGAGGATGCACAAAACCAGGATAGATGGAGGACATTGAGGTCTGGAGGTCGTGGTCGTAAGTGCGGGTGGTCGTAAGTCGAATGTTACCCGTATAAGGTGCACCGTAGTATAAGGCGCATTGGTGTATTTTCAAACTTGTTCCATCTATAAGGTGCAACGGAGTATTAGTCACACCTTCAATGAATGAAAACGGTTTTCCAAATACAGTAAAGTCTTGTTATATCGATATTCAAGGGAGTCCGAAAAAATATCGATATAACCGGGACTATCGATATATCCGACCCTGTTTGCATGTAATTTTCTCCGTGCGTGCATAGAAATAGTATCGATACAACCGGGACTATCGATATATCCGATATCGATATAACGAGACTTTACTGTATAAGGCACACCAAATTCTAAGACGCGACAATAGAGCCTGTTACGCACTACTTCTTCTACAAATGGAGTCAGTGGCTGCTGACAGTAGTTGCGAGACCTGTTGTGGCTCAATATTAATACACATATAAGGCACACCTGCGTATAAGGCGCAGGGTCATCTTTTGAAGAAAATCAAGTATTTTGGGTGCGCCTTGTAGACTGGCAAAAAACGGTACTGACCAGGCTTATAGTCGCGTCTGATACTGTGGAAAATCCGCTAAGTTTGTCTGAGGAAAGTCTGCGAGCTCGATGCTAGCATAAATGCAAAACACTATCGAAAAGCTAACTGGGGTAATCATATATTTTACAGTATTTGTAAACCACAATTACAGCGGCCATTTTAATCAGGGCCGAAACGAGTGGAAACACAACACTGCTGTGTAACGATGAGCAGTGGGAATTGGCTAAGGAACAGCTTGGCTTTTACAAACAGGCAGGGAATTAAGATTACATAGAGGCCCACTTAGTTAACACTTGTGACAGGGCTATTTGACCATCTGCTTTAATTACCAGGTACCGAGACAATCTTGAGCTAATGCCTCACTAGAAGCAGTACAAAAGGTGCAAATTAGTTTCCACTTGACAAAGCAGGGCGTGCCGCAAGTTGGACTAACGGCATCAGTTGGCCTCTGACATCGCGCTCCATTAGGGGAAGGTGCTAATCAGTCAGGGTTAGCGTGATTATGAATCAGATGCGGTGGTTAGCACGCTACGTTGGCTTCCTTTCGATTCAATCGCACAAAACATTCCGCTGTTACTCATGATGGGAGAATGTATGGTGCATGAGAAACTTTTTTTTGTTTTGCCGAGTATTACATGTGAACACATGTTGACTTGGAGGCAGAATTTTGCCACAGTGTGTTGGTATTTCAAAAGCAAAAGTTTATGAAGCCCCGATGGCATCTAAAACAGCTGTCCTTTGCATCTAACACGCTGTACCTACTGGAAAGTGCTATCTATTTGCTATCTATTAGCTGTCTAACTAGCTAGCTATTAGTTAGCTAGCTAACTGAACAAAACATGAGGGAAAAGGCCAAAAGCAATGGGATGATATGCGCTGTGATTTGATCTCATGACGATTTAGATTTTTGTCAACAATCAACATAACAACCCCCCCCCCCAAAAAAAAAATTGATCAAAACCCCAAAATCCAAATGTATGATGAGCTATCTAGCTAGCTATCTCGCAAGCTAGCTATTTGCTATCTAGCTCCCTGGTCGGCTATCTAGCTAGCTATCTATTAGCTATATAGCTATATAGCTATATAGCTGGGTGGCTAGCTACCTATATAGCTAGCTAACTATTAGATATCTATTGGCTAGTGAGCTAGATTTCTATCTATTTGGGTTACTTAAGGGTGAGTGATCGCTGCGGCATATGGCTGCTGGCTGCTCACCCACAGAAAAACTCATCCTGTGACTGTAAAGTGATCTTGAGAGTTTTGAAAGGCGCTGATAAAAGAAATGTATTATTATTATTATTATTATTATTATTATTATTATTATTATATACAACGATCATCACGGGCGGTTTTCCTCTCCACATATTGCCGGTTAGCCCGTTATTCTGCTTTTGTGTAGAAAAAGTGGTGGCGATGTTTTTAAATCAAGCAGTCATTAGTTGAACAGATGTCTTTTCTTCCAGTGGCTGTCCTTCAGATAAACAGGCCTGAGTGCTGACATATGATCCCTTTGGCTAACACAGATCTTTCTTGACCAAGTGATGGGAGAAATAGCAATCAGACAGGCGGTCATGTGGATGACACACTATATCGCTTCCGACAGGATAGACACTCCAGAAAATACATAGTTGTTGCTGCTTTTTCCCCTTTCGTATTAAGACTGAGCAAGTACATTACTGCCACACCAGTAGTGGGCTGTCCGGGCTTGCAAGGCCTTCTCCGCTGGCCTAAAAATATCTGACACACAGACTAATTTGAATTAAATTTTGTCCATGAATTCTTATGAAATAATTCCAAATTGTCTTTCAGCTTCCTTTCATTGCTTTTTCCCTGTTGCGCTGCTTCCAGATGTGTTTTCATATTTAAGCATTTAACCAATCACATTTCAGCCATCATTTGTTTTACCAGGGTGACAAATCTACCTGTTCTGCAGGCCCTGTAGCATAAAAATCAATGGCAATGAAACTGTTGCTTTAACAAATCAGAGTTCAAGGCTTGCTCGAAGGCGCTGGCAACGTCAGAGTTTTCACTAATTATAATTGGCTAGTCACATGATTGGCTAGTCAAGAGGAGGCATTCGCGAGTGATAAGTGCATACTGGCCAGAGCTAGCACTTTGTATCCTTAGCGAGCTGCATAAGAAATGGCTAAAGTAGGAGAAGAAATTGATTTGGTTGCAGATATACTGTTAAGGCCATTTTCAAGACGGACATCATTAAGAAAGGTTGGACAGCTCCGAAGCTAGCAAAAATAGCAAACAATATACCAATTTTATGACGTTATCATGAATGCACACGTTCGTAGTAAAAATTGGAACAGTTTAATGATAGTATTTCTTAAATTTCTTCAAGTCACAAGTTATTTCCTGGCCAACGATATATTCTAGTAGACGTGTAGAAAATCATACCACACTCGGAGCTGTGAATTCATTCAGACATAGCACTACTGAAGGCCTAGGAGTGACATGGACCAACACTTATTTGTGTACCAATGTGCAATGTGCTCCATCCTACACGCCAAAAGTTTAAACGTCAAACCGACTCAGTCCAGAAGATGAAAAAAATGGAAGCAGGCTGACTCCATTGCTTAGCAAAAGATTACTAATGAAAGCTAAATGGGTGTCATTGAGAGCTCTTCCTGCAGGAACGCGGTGTTCTGACAACCCCGCAACCCAGGCAATCACCGTCATTAATTAAGCAGATAAATTACGTCCAAAACAATGGCGTGTTTAAATGGTCCGATTTAACCCAAATGCTAAATGAGATATTACATCAAAAGCCAGCTGTTTTCTCCCTGTTAGCCCATTTAGCGCGGCACGCTGCCTTGCTAAAAGCGTTTGAAAGGTTATGATTTCCTCAGATGATAAAGGCAATACCTTTTTAATGAAATTCTAATTAGTAATTTCATGGACTTTGTTAGCAACCGTATCTGATTAGCACATATTTTCACAGCCCACTTAAATGAAGCGCACTTACTATACAGCTTCCAACATTCCTCGCTTGAAAAACCGTTGCCTCAAAAGCATACTCGGTCGACAAAAAACACAGATTTTTGGTGTAACAGAATGTTATTTTCGTCCTCACGGTTCCAACTTTAAAAATGTGGCGGAAAATGGTCTTAATCTTGATAGAATAACACAATTGGTTGATGTGTTATTTGTCTCTAATCTTTGCTCGAAATGTTCAACTAAATGAAATATAGATGGTTTACTGTGAAAGGCGCACTACATATAAGCAAAGTCTTTGCGAAATCACCACAATGTAATCACATTACATGTTTTCCCAGTAGATTGCATGTCTTCCGTCCCATTTTGTCACAGCCAATTACGCAGCATACAGCTCCATTGAGGCTTAGCGACTGTTGACCAAAGAACCCCCCAAAAAGACGTAATCTGATTTCACTTCCCTTCAATTCATTTGCCACGTTTAAATCTAATCCCGGTTTTACAAGATGAACTCTGACCTTTGAATATCAACTTGACTGCATTTGGTATTTCATGTTCTTAGCAACTCGGTGTGGGAGTCTTCACCTTCACAGTAAAGACTGCTTTTGACACAAGCTTCACCCACACGCACGCCCTGTACTGGCCCCCCGCGGACCCTCTGAGGTCCCTAACCACACAAGTGTTTCCACAGTGGCGAAACAGTTTGGCTGTGAGTGACATCCCAGTCAGTCAGAGTGTTAGGGGGGGGGGGGGGGGGGGGGGCAAACACTTTTAAACATGCATAAAGCGTGACAGACCACCTTGGCCCTACCTCCTTTGCCTCATCTCTCCTTTTAAAACACAGGGTCCACCCTGTCAAGTCACATGCCGTCGTCGTAATTTAGACTAATAATTGCCAGACATCACCACAATGAAACATCAGTGTCTGAACTTCTTTGGACCAAGCTGAATTTTAATACATTTGGAAAAGGTTGGCCGGAGGCACGAACCCCGCTCCCTGAGAAAGTCAACGCACATGTGGAAGCACTTTGGCAAGTGATAAATGATTTGAAATCCACAGCGTCGCCGAAAATGGAAATTAGGCAGAACAGGTGTTAAATGGGAACCATTGGTGCTTTTTGAAAGGGAGGGTAGACAAAAAACGGCCTGGGTCCGTGAAGGCCAGATGTGACTGGGCTGGCCACGAGATGGGGAAGGCGTCGCTGGGTGCTTTTGGCCCGGGGCGTGTGATGTCTGAAGCCGCCATGTGTATAACCTCCCCTTGCAAGACATAACGGATCCCTCGTGTCAGCTGCTTGCTTCTGCCTGTCCTGAAAAGTGCGATGGAACATTCGTGGCTGACGCTGGTTGACCTTACGATTTGTTCCGATTTCCAGACAATGTTTCCCGGAGGAAATATGTTCCATGGCTGAGCGGTCAATATCATTCAACCTCTGTTCGCTTGTCAGGCATTTTTGTAGAATATTTTAAAGCCAACTGAGACTATTTTTTTGTTTCCTAACTGACATCAGAAAAACGTTTTATAGCATCTAAAATACCCAAAACACACAGCCTGATATTTTTAGTCAAATGCAAAACACAAATAAAAATAACTTAAAGTGTCCCAAAACAACTTCAAAATGACCTCAGAAAGTTTCAGTTTCAGAAGGTCCCGCCCCCTTGTTCGTGACATCACACCAGGACGTCTTGCCTTGCTCGAGAATCAAAACAATGGCTTCAGATTCGGAGAAGATGCTTTCTTGTTACTCACCAGTTATGAATATGATTCAAATAGTCTGAAGAGGAAAGCATGGGAGAAAAACAATTTGTTTTTTCATAAATTGATTTATTAGTTAATTTAATAAATTAAATACAGTTGAGTTGAGTTAAATTCACAGTCAGTCAGAACATAACAACCATCACAAAGCAAAAATAAAAAGACCACATTAATCTCTCTGCGGGTCCTTGATGAGCCCCCAATCAAAATGCCCCAAGGTCTGATCACCGGTTGAATCCGTTCCAAATATGATAAATCATTTTACATTGTGAGATCTAACAAATGAATAACAGTGCGGTCGTGATGGAAAATAAGCCAAGTGGGCAAGAGGAACATGGAATCGGGTTTCCTTGCTGGACAATGAGCGGTCTCTCATTTTGGACAATCCCTGACACAGCCTCTGTGCCTAAGTACCGACATGCCAAAGCTTCAATTTACTTTCCATAGGAACACTTTGACGCACACGACATACAGTGATATTTCGGTTTACGAACCCCTTGGCTTACGAACTTTTCGGTTTACGAACATTACATTTATGAAAATACTACCTGGGCATACGAACGTTACCTTGGCATACAAACTTTTTTCATACATGGAGCTGCCTCAATGAGTGATATGTCGTTGGCGAACGAGCCCGTTCTTCTAACAACAAAATAGCAGCCGACTATTTTTGTCCTCTTTTTCCCAACCCCAGTTTTCGGCTAAAGCCACGTGATTGGTCAAGAGCGCAGCAGTGAGGCGTGTGGTTTAAACATTGAAGACACAGGCTGATGACAGTGAGAGAGTTTCAACTTTGATTGTTCAAAGGCAGAGTGTCGACTGCAAGGTTAAAATATCCCATCAATCAGGCTCCACAAACAACCCGCACAAGCCGTCTGTACACTCGCAAAAAGCTATCAACCCAGCTAAACAGAACACAATTGATGAGGAACTAGATACAATTATCACAGAGAAAGCACTTAGAAGGGATCGTTCCTCAAGATGGTGAAAGAAGAATTCTACGTTCCTCATCAAGCGTTTAATGCTGATGCCACTCCATTCCATCAAGCCATCAACGACCATCACAAAGGTAAATAAAATGACTTTATTATAAAGTACAGTTTATTTATTTAATTATAATACCATAGGACATTTATTATACATAAAATAAGGTATATTTTGTGTAGTTTTAAGGCTTAGAAAATTAGAAAGTAGAAAATTATTTTTTATAGGGACATGGGAACGGATTATTCTCATTTTAATGGTTTCTTATGAGAAATTATTTTTTGGGATACACACTTTTCGCCTTACACACTCTGTCTGGGAACCAATTAAGTTCGTAAGCCAAGGTATCACTGTACAAGGTTTGCGAGACTTTTCTGGATGGATTTCTTCTTCTTCTTCCCTTTCAACCTGTCAGTCCAACTTATTTTGCACATCTCATGGAAACTTTCTCAGGCTGTGCTGAATCGTCCGCTTGTTTTCGCACCGACTCTCAAATTGTTTTGTCACAGCTGTCAAAACACGAGGCGTCAACATCAGGACTACGTATGCACTCTTGATTGATGTTGATGTGCTCCGTATTGGCGAAATGGGCGGGAGAACGATACTGCTCTGGAAAATAGACAGCTGCCCGCTATTTGAAGAATAGAGTCCTCACAGTCATAGCGGTGGCGAGGCGAGGCGAGGCGCCTAGATGGACCTTAATCCAATCTATGCATCAACGTATGTTAACTATTTCATTAACCTTGCTGTACAAAGCATTGCCGGGGAACGCGGGGGAAGCCGCATTGTTTTGACATGACACCGCTGCACGGGAGTTTAATTAGCCGTTCCATTAATAACACGGCAAACTCATTTGGAAAAACCTGTCCTCTTGAAACCACAGGAACAAAGAGTAGGAGAGTGGAAATCAATCTCAGCTTTGTGCCTGAGCCACTGACCCGTTCACGCTTTGAAGATTGCTGCTGCACAGAGAAAAAAAAAAAGGCATCTGAGAAGTTATTGAACTACAAACAGAGCCTACCTTCCACATCCATTCCAGCTGCATAATCAGGCATAATAAGTGACTGCAAAGGTCCACTTAATGTATTTCTAACACTGGAGACCTGCTAATCCTGTCAGGGGGAATGAGATGGAGGTGGAGCTGGGAGGGGGAGCGTGCAGAAGCCAAGCCATGGAGCTGAGCATTTAACTCCATAACCATGCAGGCAAATGCCTGGGCGCCTTTCACACAAAAAGAGAAAGAGAGGGAGAATAAGCCCATGCAGCTTCGTATTTCAACCCAAAGTGGCGATCCATTTTTCCGCTTTAGTGCCCGTCGAGGAACATTGGGAATAACAACAACAACAGTAGCGGTGGCTGTTACAGCCCGTCTCGCCGGTCTCAGTCCTCATAAAGCCGTGCCATTATCACTCTCTTTATGGGCCTTTAAACGTACAGCTTTGTAGATCTTCTGGCGAGCGGAGTCTCAGCCTCTTCCCTGTTAGCAGACTACACATGAAATGTTTTAATCCACACACATTTATTTGCATTTTCACAAATTCTCAACTACCAACAGCCAATCACACAGAGCTGCAGAAAAATATTTTAATTGACAATTTGTCACAAGTACACTTTAAAAAGTGCTATGACGATCCAGGTCTTGTAGTGCACATACAACAACTGCCCTCTGCTCTGCCATTGGTGCCATTTTCTCCTATGGAAATTGATGTAGAGAAAATAAGTAAAGTAACATCCGAACATTTAAAAATGCTATTGTTTTTTATAGTTTTAGTTAGGTAATTAGTTAGTCAGCTAGTTAGTTGGCTGCTTAGTTAGTTGGTTAGTTAGCATATGAGTTAATGAGGCAGTTCAATGTTTAGTTATGTATCTTTATAGTAAATTAGTTAGTTAGCTAGTTAGTTAGTTAGTTAGTTGGGTAGTTAGTTGGTTAGTTAGTTTGTGGCTGGTTGTTTGGTTGGTTAGTTCAATAGTTAGTTCGATATTTGTTGGTTAACTGGGTAGTTGTTTAGTTACTTATTGTATTATTTGGTTAGTCAGTCACTTTGTAAATCACTAGGTTAGTTAATTCATGATTTAGTTAGTCTTTTGTTTTGTTGTCCACCTGGTTAGTTAGTTAGTTAGTTAGTTAGTTAGTTAGTTGGTTAGTTAGTTAGTTAGTTAGTTAGTTAGTTAGTTAGTTAGTTAGTTAGTTAGTTAGTTAGTTAGTTAGTTAGGAATTAATCAGCCCGTTTCCACAGGCTGATTAATTCCTTACACAGAGCTTTGTCGCCCTCTTCTGCCTCTTTTTGGTGCAACACGAAGTTTTCAGACCAAACAGTACAGAGAAATGCATTGGCGTGATGGAAGGACTGCTACAATGTGTCCTTTTTTCGGTCAGGGGCGTTCCTTCAGTGACGTCACGTGAGAACTCGTCACCAACTCAAAAACAAGACATCCGGAATATTCAGTGCAAGTCTTAAAATGTAAAATATAGCTATATGCGGTGGAATCTTTGTAAAATACGCTCAGTAGAAGTCATTTGAAGCCATTTTACAAATTATGGACACAACTTGTCCGGAGACGTCGGTTGTCCTTTAAGTTAGTTGGTTAGTTAGTCAGTTGGTCGGTCGCTCAGCCTGTTAGTTAGTTGGTCGTGTCATTGAGGCATATTCGCAAGATGAAATGGCAAGAAATCTATTTTCATTTTGCGTGTTGTTCATCATCCCCTCCTTTGGGGGATAATTAAGTGTGGCAGTGGCATTTCGTAAAATGCATCTTCCATATGTGGGACTGAATGAATGCACATAAACAGTGGAACATTTCCAATCTCTGATTTTTTGTCCTTTTTTATTTTTAGTTTTATATAAATAGAAGCATTCAAACATGCAAGAAAAAAAAACCAAGCCCAAACCAACACACGCAGTGAGAGCCATCAAGATATCCCATTTTCTCCAGATTTGTTTGTCCAAACACCTTTTGTATTGGGCTTTGAAATTCAGGGAGCCCATTAACAGTTCAAGCATATAATCACATCTCTGTAATGAGATATTAATTAAGCGAGGGGCATCTTTTGGCTCACTAAATAGCCTCATAAACAACCGACTGGAGATTTGTGATTTTTGACACCATTAAACAAATCAATATTAGGTTTTGCAGACATCCTCACCGTCTGTCTCTCCCGCGCTCTTTGCCAATCAGCTCTCTGGAATACTAATGAAGGAATTAGCGACCTCATATTCCGCATGTGTCCCATCAAACAGATCCTTATCAAGTCGGTCTCATTTGCATGGAAGAAGATTTTGCTTTAGAGGTAAAGATTTGACAATATGTCACTCGTTATTGCAGGCCACACCAAACTCAATTTGCCATCTGTCTACTTGTCTCCCATTATTTTTATTTTTCATGAATACCCGAATCACACACACAATAATACCCACTAAACATTCCTAACCTGCAGTTTGTATTCACGTTATGACCAAATAATAATGGGTTGGGTGGATTGATAGATGGATGGATTAAGTCAGAATTTAGCAACAACATAGTAACTTTTGTACGTCCATTACGTCTGTCAGCACTACTTTGGTCTCGATGTTCACTAAAAAATGATGACATGACAGTGTAACATGATGTCAATCTAAGACCGATCCGCTTCATTGCACATGCTTGCACCATTTCATTCCGATGGCTTAGGTTTCAGCAGGTGATAGCAGAAAGCGGGAGCATCTCATTTAATCTGTCCACTCCACAGCGCACAGACCAAGAAAATGAGTGACAGTGGATGGCCCCGTTGTCTTTGTGCTGTGTGTGTGGCCGCGGGGCGCTGAGTTAATGCAGGAGATTGACTCTTAATTGCAGCGGGGAACGCTCATCTTTTCTCATTAATGAGACGGAGCCAGAGCCTAGAGATTTTCTCACCACACAAACACTCCTCCAACGGCCAGGTTAAGTGCTGTTTAGATATCGACTTCCCTGCAGAGAGGATTTTTCCGGAGCGCTGCGTGTCCGATTTTGAACACAAGCAAAGGATGAAACGGACGTGAGAGGCAAGTTTAAAGGTCAACCGACACCTCCGGACAAATTGTGTCCATAATTTGTAAAATCACTTCAAATGACTTCTACTGTGCGTATTTTACAAAGATTCCACCGCATATAGCTATATTTTACGTTTTAAGACTCGTGCTGAATATTCCGGAAGTCTTGTTTTTGAGTTGGTGACGATTCCTGACGTCACGTCACGGAAGGAACGCCCCTGACCGAGAAAGCGACACACAATGCATTTTGCGGTACTTTGTATGGTCTGAAAACTTCGTGTTGATTGCAAAATTAGAAGGAAAACACATAAATAACACAATGGTGAATCGTGTGTTGCAACAAGACAACGATTTGATATTCGCTGACACAAATTTCCCAGCAGACAAATCAGCCCATTTCCAACGGAGCTTGGGCGCCATCTTCTGTATTTTCTGGGACGCTACACATCAGTCCTGATGCCTCAAAATGACCCGTAAGAACTTCTTTAATCGATTGCAAACATGTGTACTTTCCTCTTCAGAACTATTTGAATCATATTCATAACTGGATGAGTAACAAGAAAGCATCTTCTCCGAATCTGAAGCCATTGTTTTGATTCTTCAGCAAGGCAAGACATCTTGGCGTGACGTCACGAACTGGGGGCGGGACTTTCTGAAAAGGCCCAATTCGCAGCTTAATTTTTTTGCAATTTTAGCACACTTTAAGTCATTTTTATTGGTGTTTTGCATTTGACTAAAAATATCAGCCTGCGTGTTTTGGGTATTTTAGATGCTAGAAAACGTTTTTCTGATGTCAGTTAGGAAACAAAAAAATGGTGTCGGTTGTCCTTTACGGGAAGACGGCTGTGTGTCTTGGGGAGGAGTTTCGAATGAGAGTCTCACAAGAGGCCGCGCTCAAACTGGACCGCTGAACCCCCTTCAGAGCGCCTAACAAGGCAGATGAGAAGGCCGCTTATGGGATCATGTTACATTTGCACTTTGTCCAGCCTCCAGATCAAAAGACAATCCAAATTTGAGGGGCTTTACCAATAAAAAGTGAGTGTTCCTTGATAGACACAGATGTTGCGGGTAAGGCAGACCAGAGGAAAGGACATCGGTCCGTCTGTCCGTCTCTTTGTCGAAAAGTGAGCCTCCGTGTGGAAAAGCAACCCTGGGCTGGCTCCCCATGATGCATAACCGTGAAGGATTAGAACGCACAAAGCAGCAGACTGTTTGGTGGAGCACTAAAATATGCTCCTCTGGGACTCATTGAAAAATGATTGCCGATTAAGTGTTTGAAGTCTGCCAAAGACGTGCGTTTTCAGTGGCGCGCTGATGAAATTCTATCTTTCCCGCTTGCGCGGACAATTTTCTCTCTCTTTCTTCCGCAAACTGTGCTCTGATGTGCGCTCTCTTGTCCTGCCTGCAGTTTGAGGTTGCCAAACTCATTTCACCTCTTGGACCCCGGCTAGACTGAGAGCCAGACAACCTACGGTGATAAGACTGAATTAAGAAGCTCTTCTCCAGCGGGAATGTTATTATCCATCTTGAGAGACTCATTGATTTCCATAGCAGAACAACAGGTGAGCTTGTAGTAAACAACTTGCCGTCTATCTAAATAGCGAGTAACGCGGCATCTGAAAATGTTTTTAAATTCCATTTGATCATTGATATGTTGGGGGGGGTGTCCTCGCAACTTTATTTAGAGCACAACGTTTGTTCTCAAGACAATCTGACTAAAGGTGAAAGGTTGGATGGCGACCTTCTGTGGCCACCTACGATAAATTCCTTATATGGCGCTTGGACGCCTTCTTCTACCCTTCTGGCGGCTTTTGGGTGCAACACGAGGTCCCCAGACCAAACAAGTACAGCAAAATAAATTGACGTGATGGAAGGACCGCTAGAATGCGTCTTTTTTACGGTCAGGGGCGGTCCTTTAGTGACGTCATGTACGGACTCGTCATCAACTGGAAAACAAGACTTCCTGAATATTCAGCGCGAGTCTTAAAATGTAAAATATAGCTATATACGGTGGAATCTTTGTAAAATTCGCTCAGTAGAAGTCATTTGAAGCCATTTTACAAATTATGGACACAACTTGTCCGGAGACGTCGGTTGTCCTTTAAAGCATGCAAAAAGTTCATTTTTATCATATCTTAATCTCGACTGGCAAATTATTAAACTAATCTGTAGTCTGACTTTAACTGGGGTCACTTGAAGTCATTCTGCACAGACATATGGAACTGCACTTCCTCTGATTAATTGCGCCCTGAGATGACAACATTCTCTAAAGAGAGCTTGAGGAAATAATTTGTGTGAGAGACAATGTGGACATCGGGAGTGATGACAAACACAGTTTAGTGATTTTCCCAACTCGCATGTCAACTCGCTACAACGGCAGCTTTGAAACTGTAGCGCCCCTCGATCTATTATTGCGTTCCAGCCATTTGTTTTCATTATTGCATCAAAGAGGACTTTGGTCAAGCGGCGGCCATTTTCCCCCATGTACTGAGGCCTACGGAACAAATGTGACTTTTGAGTCACGGCGAGGTTATGCAAACAATGGGGAATTTGTAGTTGAATAAAGGGTTAAACTCACATTCTTATGTTACTGCCTAAACAAGAGGAGCAGCTGCTTGAGTGCCAAAAGTAATTCGCTTTCCTCTACTCTGGTTATGAATATTCTTATAAGGCGTAAACTCATTTTAAGGCAATGTCATCAAGCCGCATTGTCCCGCATAATGTGATAGTACTTGAAAGTGGTGTTGGTAAACAAAGCTAAAGACTTGTTCGGGATCTGTAAATGCAACTGAGCTGCTTCCGAGAGAAGCCGAAGGGCGAGAGGTGACGGGCAAAACACACCCCGGCGACACAGGTGGAGGTAAACTGAGAGTCGTACCACCCAAGGGGGAGCATGAACTTGAGACCTGTCCCTCACCGTCCTGTGAAGGTGGAGGTCAGCGCGTTTTAGATGCTCCAATCAGGCGCAAGGAACAGGCCCCTTCTTCCCCGGAATGAAATAAAGCCACCGACCGGTCGGGTCAGTCTCAATTAGGACTCATAAAATCTAATCGAAAGCTCAAAAGCGGACCTGCGGTAGTCGGGAGAGAACAGGGTATCTTTGTGCAGGTAGAGGTATCACTTGAGCGTTAAAAACAGACACGCCTTTATCTCTGTAGTTTTCCCTCATTCCGTTTTGATAAACGGGGAACCCTAAATGTTAGCGTCAGGGTGGATTTTCCCCAGAAAAACAATAAACCTTATGATACAAATACCAAAATCAGAATCATTTTGATTTGCCAAGTGTGTAGAACATACAAGGAATTTGTCTTCGGTAGAACACCCTGCCTGAGAGTAGTCGCTGGATAAGGTGGTGGGCAGGGTGCAAAGGGTCCAGTTGGATTTTCCCAGCCCTTGTCTTGGTCTGTGCAAGTCCTCGAGATTGGGACTATAAACGGAGCAGTTTAAGAGCAGAAGCCACCATTTCTGCCACTTCTTACTCAGTTCATATGAAATATCAATCAAAAATAATTTCTGTTCCGATAATTGAAAATGTAAGAAAAAAACATTTGCAGTGTACCACTACATTTGTTCGCACTTGTAATTTAGGACTAACTTTACGAACTTGACAACATCCTTCATATGTCTCAATTCATCATAGAAGTCTGCTAATCAGAATCAGAAAACCTTTATTCGTCCCACAATGGGGAAATTTGCAGTCCACAGCAGCAATTTGAAAGAGGATGGGGTGGCGGGGGGGGTTGAAAGGATAGAAAACAAGATATTCTAAGCATAGTACAATAAAATAAAAAATGTCAATAGACTAAGATGTATACTGTAAATGTGCAAACCCCTTTCAAAAAAAAACTGTACATCGTGCAAGTATCAAGAAAGGCATATTGATATATGTCGCTGTATTGAATCAACCCATATTTCCATATTTTTTTCACATGTGATTATTGAGAATTGCAAAGCCTGACAGCAGTCGGTAGGAACGAGCGGCGGTACCTCTCCTTCTAGCAGCATGGTTGTAACAGTAACAGTCTCTGGCTGAAGGAGCTACCCAGTGCTGTCAGGGTGGGCAGGAGGGGGTGGGAGGGGCTGTCCATCATAGCTTTTAGTTTAATGCACATATTGCAACTTTATTTTACTTTTACTGTGTCTTTTTTTTCTCCTCCCATATTCACATTCTGAGTGCTCCTTTCTGCCAAAATCCAAAACCAATTGTGCCAACTCATATTCACTCATTTCCAATGCCGTAAATGTCAGCATCGAGCCACTTCCACAACAGACGTGACTTTTTTTTTTTTTTTTAATCTTGCAAAGACATCATAATATGGCAATAAGCCCAGAGGTCGTTTGCTTTCCAGCAGCATCTCTATCAAAAGCAGGTTTATTGTTTGTTTTTGAAATCCAGTAATTAAGGCAGCCGCAAATTTGTATTTCTGTTGTCTGAGGCCTAGGGCCAGGATTAACAGCATTTAGCATTGTAGAATGAAACCCGCCTCCGTTAAATAGGCTAGATAAAACAAAACCAACGAAGAAAAAAAAAAAGATGAGTTTATGTGTTGAATTTTTTTGGGGGGAACAAAGCCTTTCTGACACACGTATGTAATTCTTCCCCAGTGAATCAATCAATCATCCACACGCTCTGAGTCACTGTTAAAATGAATAACACGACTTGATGTAATGAATTATCACTTCGTGGCAGTGCAAATTTCAACATGGTGCTATGTAGGCGCATGTTTTGACGAAGAAAAAAAATGTTGTATAAATGTTTAATAAGTAACATTTATGTTTTCAGTGCGTCATGGCTCACCACCGACATAAATCACGCTTCGGGAAGTGAAACAACGTCAGCGACACCTGCATGTGGATTTTGTCTTTGACACCAAAAGCTAAGAAAAAAAAAAGGATAGCAAAAGGTATTTGGAACGGCCACAGATCTTTGACACTCATTACCCCAGCTATTACACGAATACGTCAAGCATGAACATATTTCTCATTTTTTCAGAACAAAGAGTTACATTATGGCCAAAGAATCCAAAGATGCACACAAGGACCGCGGTCCCCGAGGCAGCACCCGTGGGTGACAACTCAACTGGTGGGCTTATTACGCTTGCTTGTCAAGCTTTGCCACTCAACCTCTTGCTTAATAAAGTGACATGATTTGAGCTGTCAGCGGCAATGACCTGAGAGGAAGTTTTCTATTCAGACGCCGCCGGTGAAGGCAGATCAAGGTGATAAACCGGATTTTTTGAGCAGGTAATGAGTCATTTTAAGGGATTCGTCATTTTGGGCTCAAGCTGACGCACTGATAGCCGCGCTGATCGTATCGACTCCAAATTATAGCCTGCGAAAATATCAACTTTACAGGTTTCACTGATGTGACAGTAAAAGAGATTTGAGCGGGAGATTAGGACGCTTAGGACGCCTCATCTCGCAGCTTGTAAATCACAAACAACTTCTCTGCAAGTTTTCCAACTTTTTTTTTTGTTCCTGCACAGTCTAAGAGAAAAGGAAACAATTACTCGCATTCTTTCTGCTGCGCTAACCACCGACGGCAATACGGAGAGTTAAATATTTGACCTGGAACAACGCAAACGACAGCGTCGTGAGGAAGTCCGTCCCAGTTCGCCGCAAGAGACAACGCTTCTTCCGCTTGATTGTATTCTAAAACAATTTTTCCCGCAACTAATCGTGAAAAAAAAAACTTAGTTTCAAGTCTTTTCATTGTTGTTGTTACTTCATGGTTTGAATAGCACTTCCATTTATGTTAGATACGCTGCTAAATATTCTTCCATTTCACAGGTGTCAAAGTTAAGGCCCAGGGGCCAAATCTGGCCCAACACATCATTTTATTCGGCCCACGAAAGCAAATCAAGCATGTCATGTGCAATGATGCTTGCTAAATTCTCAACCAAAATTTCAAATTATCCTATATAAACCACAATAACAGTCATTTTTTTATTTCACATTTCAAACTAGTTCTTATTTATATTTAACTCATTCACTGCCATTCACAAATGTATTCAGGAATTGAAAATATGACATTGAGTGCCATTCCTGAATTTGTTCGGATTTTGTATTTTTCTTGCTTGGGTGCCGATAAAGCGCTGGCCAGATGTCTGGAAATGTTTTTTTCCCTTCCACAAGGGGGCAGCATGTCCCTTTTTTCCCGTGTTAGTGCTTTATTCCAGTTTCATCTGTTGTTAAAGCGCTATATAAACCAATATACGTATTTGTATTGCATTGTATTTTGGACAGCTGCCCTCATTTCAAACTCATATAACTTCAGATAATTTAGGAAACAACTCTTTTTTTTTCTGATGAAAGATGATCGTGTAAGGTTTCTTATGCTGTAGTGAATGTTTATGTAGTCCTAAAACTAAATATTCTGTGGGTCCTGGAATTCGAGTGACAATGACAAAAACCCTGGCGCTGGAGTGGACACATTTTTGCACCTCTGGCAGTGAATGAATTTATTTATGATTTTGTATTTAAATATAGTTTGATGTTTAACTGATGACGTTGTAAATACAGGAAACTTGTGTGTTGATTCTTAGCACCATTTTTGGGGTATCTTTTTCTTTGGTATCTTTTTATGCTCCTATAATGCGTGTAGTGATACACTTGAATTTCCAAATTCTAAAGGTAAATTTCTCCTCTGCAAATATTGGTTCAAAATCAAAGTTTTGTCTTTGTGCCAACGCTACCAGAAGTAACAAAGTGTTCCCTCAGTGTGAGCACTTGTTGAGTCAAGTCGTTTCAAGTCCTGTCAAAGGAATTGCAACTATTATATTGTCTTTCACCACACCAAAGAAGACATATAATTAGGAGATATTTCCAAAAAGGATTTATGGTTATTACTGTCATCTCCTAGTTGAATTTGTTAGATTTGGATGATACTGTAGTTACATTCTGAACGATACGCCGAAAATAATCGTGGATTATTGTTTCCGGAAACCATAACAGGGACTGTATTTTTCGGTGTATAAGGCGGACCCCCAATTAATGGTGTCTTTTCAAACTTTTTCCATATATAAGACTGGACTATAAGGCGCACCTTCAATGAATGAGAATAGTTTTCCAAATATAATATAGAAATATATACGTTTTCCAAATGTAAGGCGCACCACATTATAAGGCGCTACAGTAGTGGTTGGTGTTACGCACGACTTCTTCTACAGGGGGAAATGGAGTCAGTGGCTCCTTAAAGTAGTTGCAAGACCTGTTGTGGCTCAATATTACTTCACATATAAGGCGCAGGGTCATCCTTTGAAGAAAATTAAGGTTTTTGGGTGCGCCTTATACATCGGTAAAAACGGTACTTATATGACTGTGATTTGAACATTCATTTTTTTTTAATCCCTTGTATATTCTTCCACCTAAGGTTATTTTCTGCTCCACTGCAAATCCTAATTGATGGAGCTCAATCTCAACTTTACATTACATGGGCAGATGACATCAATTGATATTGACATATTTTGCATGGTTCTTTCAGGCCAAATGTTGTATTGCCAGCCTCATGATAACAATTATTATTGTAATTCCAAAACGTTAGGGTTGACTTAGCTTGGTGGAAAAGGCGCGAGTAATTATTGAATTGTGACAGGGTGATTGTGTTGCTGCTTTGGAACATTTCAGGTTGACATAGTTTGGGAGACAACAGTCAGACAATAAATACAGTGATACCTAGGCTTACGAACTTAATTGGTTCCCAGACAGAGTGTTTAAGGCGAAAAGTGTATATCCCAAAAATTAATTCCCCAGAGGAAACCATTAAAATAACAATAATCCGTTCCCATTTGCTCAACAAAACATAATTTTCAACTTTCTAATTTTCTAAGCCTGAAAACTACACAAAATATACCTTATTTTATGTATAATAAATGTGCACTGGTATTATAATTAAAGAAATAAACTGTACTATATGATAAAGTCGTTTTATTTATCTTTGTGATGGTCGTTGATGGCTTGATGGAATGGAGTGGCCGGTTTCCTCTGCATTAAACACTTGATGAGGAACGAAACCTTCTTCTTTCACCATCTTGAGGAATGAATCACCCTTGTAGGTGCTTTCTCTGTGATAATTTTATCTAGTTCCTCATCAATTATGTTCTGTTTCGCTGGGTTGATAGCTTTTTGCATCAAGTGTACAGATGGCTTGTGCGGGGGTGTTTGTGGATTGATGGGATATTTTAACCTTGCAGTCTACTCTGCCTTTGAACTATAAAAGTTGAAAGTCTCACTGTCGTCTGCCTGTCTCTTTAATGTTTAAACCACCTCCCCTCACTGCTGCGTTCTTGACCGATCACGTGGCTTTAACCGAAGACTGGGGGCGGGGAATAGACGCCAAAAACAGTCGGCTGCCATTTTGTTGTTAGAAGAACGGGCTCGTTCGCGAACGACACATCACTCATTGAGGCAGCTCCGTAAATTTAACGTTCGTAAACTGAAAAGTTCGTACGCCAAGGGGTTCATAAACTGAGATATCACTGTAATGTAATGTAACATATCACTGTGATAAATGGCAGACTTTCTTTCGCTTCTCACCCCCAAAGGTCACTCTTGGCAATCAACTTGGAATTGCTTAATTCATGCAATCTCGTCCGTGATCTTTATTTTTTTGGTATTATACATCTCATGGAACAATGAAAGTTTGAACAAAATTCTGTACTTGCGGTTTATGGATCAACATCTGTTTTTGTCCACATTGAGAAGTGATTTCCCCTACCCCCATTATAAATATTCCAGTGAAAGAAAGAAACGGCTTCATAATGCCAAGAGTAACCATTGCCAGGGTAAAGAGAAGTTAATCTATCCATTTTTCTTCCACTTGGCATTATTGCCGTCATCAGGTAACAGGAGCGTACCCCAAATGATTTTGGGCGAGATCCTTGGGAGCAATATCCTGGACTGTTTGCCTGCCAGTCACTAAACAGACATATAACCATTCAAACATTCCCACGTCTGAGCAATGTGGTGTCTTCAAGCACCGTATTTCCCAGTGTACAAGGTGCACCGGAGTATAAGGCGCACCCCCAATGTATGATGTATCTTTGCGCGCCAGACTATGAGATGTACCTTCAATGAATAAAAAACAGTTTTCCAAATACAATATATAAATAGAAACACGTTTTCCAAATATAAGGCACACCACATTATAAGGCGCTAGAGTATAGGCTGGGGTTACGCACTACTTCTTCTACGGGGGAAATTAAGTCAATGGCTGCTCACAGTATTGCGAGACCTGCTACTTCACATATATACCTGCATATAAGGCACAGGGTCATCTTTTGAAGAAAATCCAAGCTTTTGGGTGTGCCTTATACACCGCAAAATTCGGTAACATACTACTTCACATTCAGAGTGACGATCTTCATAGTATCGATAGGTTCTTCGTGGTGTGAATGTGAGTCGTTTCACTTCATATAACTTCTGGTGTAAATTGTGCTTCTCTTTGAACATTTTTTGCCGCCCCTTTATGAGGCACTAAATGTCACAATAGAAAAACAGAGACCATACACACATATATGGCAATATTTATGTAACTTTCGAAATGTATTCATTCTGATTCAACAGAATAGAGTTACTACTCCATGTTTGAGGATGGCAGATAATAACAAAATCAAGTTTCCTCCCCAAAAACTACTGATTGAGTAATAGTTGTTCTTTCACGATTCATTTTAGGCATCAGACCCTGCCGGTTTCGTGGTACTCATTCTCCAGGCTTGCACAGGAGCCTCCCCAAGGGAGGACAAAACCTACCTTAAAACTGGCGCCTGAAACCCTCCACTACCTTCCTTCAGACGTTTACGAATAAAAACACCTGTCATGGTCGCTGATTTATTTGACCCTCAACGGCCACGATGGGCGTGCACAGAAGAAGTTGGCAGGTTGGGGGTTAAAGACGGAATACCTCCAACTCCACAGCCCCGGAGGCCTGGAAGTCAACGCCCCCACTGTAAAGCACTTACCACTCACTTCGTTCTGCTTCTTATTTGACTGCTTTCTTTATTTGCACAGTAAAAACAGCCTAATCATTCCCATTTATCACCAGGAGCTCATAAAGCGCCTGAAGGATGGAATAGTCACTTCTTTGGCAGGTGTGTGCATGACTGGGTGGGGTAGGGGAGTGCCCCAGACTATGACATCACATCCTGAAGTCCAGCTGCCTCAGAGTAAGCAACGCCCAGTCTGATACCAGGCAGGCCCGGCACATGGCCACCATGTCATTGAGCAGCGATAACGGATTATAGCATGTTTCCTCGCATCTGTCCGATGGATTGAGATGATCAGAGAAGGTACAGGGCAGGATCGTGTCCAAGAACCTAACTAGCGCAGAATTATTCAGGAACAGGAAATTAAAAAATTCCTCCAATGCCGATCCACCACTAAAAGCAATTCTTATGCAATCTTTCTTGCCCCCTGTCTGAACCTTCAGTCATTGGGGGTTTTCTGTTTATGGGCCAGATCAAGTTTGTCTGTTTTCCATACTTTGGAGATCAAAAGTCTACACAGTCTGTTCAAATGTTTGGGATGGGAAATAATGAGACTAAGATAAGTTCTTTAAAAACCTTTTCTGCTGTTAATATGGCATACAGTACAACCGTACATTACCTATGCCGCGGCCTGGAGAGAGTAATGTAACGTCAATCTCTTTTCGTCAATTGAATGCTACAGCTTCGTGTTTGCTTTCAACATTTAGCTTGTAGTAAACGTGCACATTCCAACATGACATCCCTGATCCACTGCTGAAAAGGATGCTTTGATCCTCTCCTCTTTCATCTAGAACTGCTTCATGTCACAAAGAGGATACAGCAAGTGATGAAGAATGAATGACTCTGTGTCTTTGTTTTGTCATGTTATTTTTTGTCTAGTTTTTTGTTTTGTTTTTTTGACTTTCCAGCAGCTCTTGTATTTTTTTTTCTACTTCTTTCTTTCCTTTCCTCTTCCTTTCATAACTTTGCTGCTATGTGACTTCCGGGTAGAGTAAACGCTGGTGCGAATGGCTGCCGCTGCTAACCCGCACAAGAAAAAGTTCTGGTCCCGTGACTGTGAAGTGTCCTTGAGAGTTTTGAAAGGCGCTTAGAAATTAAATGTATTATTATTATTATTATTATTATTATTATTATTATTATTATTATTATTATTATTATTATTATTATTATTATTATTATTATTATTCAACATTTACATGGAAGTAGACAGCTCTGCATGGTTAAGCAGAAAGCCAAAACATGTGATTCCACCCTGTACAATTTCTACATTTAACAGATGATTCTGATTCTGATTTCCAGTACATAATTCCTGCTTATAACCGCTGCAGAGGTTGAAGTTATACATACAGTAAATTACGTCTCTTCATTCTGGATATAATGTATCTGCCGTTGGTATCCAGTACCATTTTCAACATATAGTACTGCATTAAGGCTGCAACTTGCACGGTTGACTGAAATGTTCTGCGCAACAAACGTTCTTCATCTGTCGCAGACTTGAAAGTAGTGTTTCTCCATGAACCAAATCAGACTTAGGGAAATTATTACATGGCGAAATGACCTCGGTGTGCTTTTATGTGGGCAATATTCCAAATTCTGTGGCCGCATGACACAACCCTCCTTAAAGCGGTTAAAGTTAAAGCGGTCATTGTGAAAGTGTAAGCAGCTGTGAACAGAATCCGAACACGAATATCAAACTGTGACCGTTCGCAGAGGTTGACCCTAAACCCGCATGTAAAATATTAACAAACGACGGAAGAATTACAGGTGTATTACTTAAAATTTGAGCGACATGTGGGAACGGTTAACGCGGCACCACTAATATGTCCTTATGGGCTTCTGCTATTAACAGGCTCTCGGTGTCAGGAAGGCAGGGGTGCGGGGTGACGGAGACCAGTCAAGCCTATTTGTCCAAGACCTCAGCGCACCTTTAAACGCTGCATGAGGATGTCCATGTTTCAAAAGAATCACTCCTCCTCCAAACCTTGTCGCTGGGATCACGTACATGCCCCATCAGTCTTCTTCTTGACCAGATCGGGGTCAGATTGCATTGGCAAGTAGTTCATTTGTTTTTAAGACACTTGGGTTGCTCAAGTGGAACCATGTTTGTGTACCGATTTTTCTTGTAATCGTGTTTTGAAATGAAGGTATTAATATTTTATTTGTCTGACCCCAAGAAATGAAGTGATGTTTATATAGAGCTCACTGGATAAAAGATTAACACTGGAAGTGTCCATGTAGTGTGTGTGTGTTCATGACTCTTTGGGGACAAAAGTCAGTTTACACAATCACATCACTGGAACTTCTTGCTGTGTAGAGAATAAAAGTAAAAATCCGGTGGCGGGCCGTGCATGTCACTCTTAGGCCTTCAGTAGTGCTACGTCTGAAATACTCCACAGCTGCAAGTGTGGTGTGATTTACTACACGTCCACTCCAGGATATCGTTGGTCAGGAAATAACTCGTGACTTGAAGAAACTTAGGAAATACTGTTGAATTTTTACGATGAAGGTATGGATTCATGAAAACCTCATAAAAGTGCAATATTATTTGCTATTTTTGCTAGCTTCGGAGCTGTCCAACCTTAATAATGTCCATCTATTCTGGAAAAGTCCGTCTTGAAAATGGCTTTAACAGTATATCTGCAATCAAATCCATTTTTCTCCTCCTTCAGCCATTGTGGGTTGGCAACCGCTATTAAATCGACGCAAAAATGTCATGTCTTATGCAGCTCGCTACAAATACTGTGTGCTATCTCTGGCCAGTATGCTCTTATCACTCGTGGCTAGTGATACTATGATTGGCCACTGACAAGCCAATCATGTGACAAGCCAATCATAATTTGTGAAAACCTTGATGTTTCCAGCGCCTTCCAGCAGGTCTTGGGTTGCCAACTCGAACTGTGATTGGTTAAAGCATCTTCTTCACCGCCCTCCAGGGCCCGCAGAACTGATTGTGAAGGCGTCCAGGTATATTTCTGACCCTAGTAACAAATGCTGGCTGAAATGTGATTGGCTAAATGCTTTAATACAAAAACACACATCTGGAAGCAGCAAAACAGGGGGAAATCAATGATAGACAATTTGGAATTATTTAATAGGTATTCATGGACAAACTATAATTCACATTAGTCTGTGATTCAGATATTTTTAGGCCAGCAGAGAAGGCCTTGCAGGCCCTGACTGCCCACCACTGTAAAAATCATACTAGACGAGAACTCTCCTCCTTCATATCTGTTTTACAACATATTTTCAACCTGTGTGTATTCATGTTCATTTTTCTGTCAACGACGTTGCAAATTCCACTCATAGTTTTACGTCTGAGCTTTCCTTTTACGGTCTAAAGCAAAATGGTGACATCACCAGAGGCTATGATTGCTTTTTCTCCCTGTCCAAAGTTGCTCTCAGCCCACTGTGACATCAGATGTTCCTCTCAGGAATAGGTTAGCAAATGTTTATTGCATATTTATTTACTCGTGCTGTAGACCAGATGCGACAACGTCACCGTTTCTCCAGTCAAACCAAAGTGTAACCAAAGTGTAACGCTCTCTCTCCTTTCCACTGTTTTTTTGGCCTCCACATTCTCGAGCGAAGCTTTTCCAACAGCTGCTTCCTCGAGGCGTCTAACTGGCAGGTAGAGCAATGCAGTTGCTTCATAAAAGCTTATTTACTGGAAATAGCTACTGATGAGTACGGCGCGAGTCAAATACATGCGACAACGAGGGCTGATCTTCGTCTTGCTTCGTTTCTGTCTGTGCTAAGTAAGCAGTGTTAAGTCACACGGGTGGCACAAAAAAAATCTATTCCAGCAGTCTATTTAATGTTTTTTTTTCCAAAGCGAAGCCACGTTTAGCCCTGTCATGTACATTACATCAACCTTTAATTCTGCTGCCTCCTACAACAATCATGTGGAGGAATTGTCAAGGAAAATCTCAGTATACACACCATGGTGGTAAACGTGTGTGTATATGTGTGTCTAAACTCACACAGCTATTTTTCCCTCTCTGTCAGAAACGTAGAGTGTGAGTTGTATTTGAAAGGTGGTAAAGCGGCTGAGGCTCTTTAATTTCCCCCCCTCTTCACTGGCATGAAGGATGGTTCAAAGGGTGACTCTCTGACAGTGCATGTGATCGCTCCACCGTCCTTTATCTGCCTCCCCACATTAGCACGTAAATGAGGCTGCACTTTGGGTTTCGGCAGCTGAAGCGTGCTCAGTGTAAACAGGAGTTGTACTGTTATCATTATTGGACAGATTTCCGACACCCTAACACCTTGCTTTCATTAACATTCAAAAAGGATGGGATTTTTGACACGGCCTCTGTTTATACAGATTCGGAATACTTTGCTGGAGGGATTGTATACATAATACCGTCACGAGTGAGTGGAGTTATTGGCAACCTCAGCACAGCATTAAAGCTCACCCAGTAATTATGGGTCTACCATTACTTGTTTTAGATACATAAATACATACATACACACAGACAAAGAAATGGATGGATGGATGGATGGATGGATGGATGGATGGATGGATGGATGGATGGATGGATGGATGGATGGATGACAAATTCAATTTGTCCACAGCAAAAAAAAAAGCCACAATGCTCTACAACAAAGAGCATACAGTGATACCTCAGCTCAGGAACTTAATTGGTTCCCAGAAAGTGTGTGTAAGGCGAAAAGTTCGTCTGCCAAACATTTATTTCCCATAAGAAACAATTAAAAATGAAAATAATCCGTTCCCAGTTCCCCACAAAACATAGTTTTCTCCTAAATAAGCCTGAAAACTACCAAAAATATACCTCTTTTTTGTATAATAAATGTGCTATTGTATTGTAATTAAAGAAATAAACTGTACTATATAATAAAGTCATTTACCTTTGTGATGGTCGATGTAGTTGTTGATATCCGAGTGAAGTTGCCGTGCTTTCTCTGCGATAATACCCTCATTCACACGGTCCCCTACTAGCTGCTTTTCGTTAATCCAAATCAACAGAAGTTTTTCAACCTCTTCTATTGCCTGAGACCGTTGCTTAGACAACACAGAAACAACCTTAGCCACACGTAGCAATGGTCAATTTAGCGTCCTGGTACTGGGACGTTACGTCACACAAACGCACACCTTGTTCGTGTTTCTCGATGATCTCCTTCTTCTGCTCGACCATAATTTTCTTTTGTGTCCTCTTCGGCTTAAAGAGAACAAATGTACTCCACTCGATAACAAACCACGTCTGCACTCAAAGAAAGGTGGAGACGAAAACTAGTCCGCCAGCCACCTGTTCGACCGTGTGGTTTGGTGTTCATCCTCCATAAACTATTCTGCTTTGTGGTTTAGTTCGTATGCCAAGATTATATTCTTATGAATTTAATGTTCGTAAGGCGAAAAGTTCGTGAGAGCTGAAGCGTTCGTAAGACGAGGTATCACTGTACGTCCAATGCTATGTTTTAAGTATGTGACTCATCTCGGTGTGTTTGTCGTAGTGCGTTCTCAGGCCGACAGTGGGGTGACTGCATTGGGGTCCTGAAACTCCATTGTGATTCGAACGGAGCTTATCACATGGGAGTGAAACTGGCAGGCTCTTAAAAGGTATTATGCGTGCTCCCGTTCGCCTTTCCCTCTGTCTGACAGGAGCCCTTGGGATGAAAGGGAAAAGCTGTGGAAAAAGAGACATCGCTTCCCGACATGGCAATGTCTTTGTTTCTATTCTCTCCATCCCAAGTCTCCCCAGGAATCCTAATTCCCACCATTCACGTACCTATCGCCAGATAAAAGCAGGAAGGGTTGGTGGTGGTGGATGTAGGGGGGGATAGGGGCTCCTCAATTCAGACAGCTTGTAACCAGTCTAGTTGAGGGGGTGCGACACAAAGCTCTTGAGTGAGAGAAGGTTTGGAACATAGATCTCCACTCGCTTTGAACATGGTCGATGAAATTCTCCCAAATGGCTTTTTTTTTTTTTTTTTTACACGAGCTGATCCAAAGTCTTCCATTAGCCCATGAGAAGCGGTTTGTCATCACAACATCGCATCACATAGGGACTCTATCGTCAATCTGGAGAATCCTCCTCAAAAAACGAGAGCGACCTGTCAGCACTCAACTCCACAGCCCTCTCTTCCCTCATTATTTGGATTTCTTGAAACCACCCTTATTAAAGCTGTTCTCCTTTTCAGGGTGAGGGGGGTGTCCAAGTTCAGCCCGATGCCAAGCCTGGCAGCTGATGTGCTTAATGCGGGTGCTTGGCATTCGAATGAGGGATACCAGTCTCTGGGGAGTGGGAGGTGTTAACTTCTAATGGCTTTCTCTGCCACGGTCCTGACATCTGCGGGGGGCTCGCGGCAAAGAGAGTGAGGCCCTTTTTTTAAAAAATTAATGGAGTCGAATGCATCTCGCAGCAAAAAAAAAAAGAGGGCCGGATTAATCAGCACATTAAGGGCTAGCTCCGGATTGGAAATAATTATTGGAGCTGACAAGGTGCAGAGATGCCAGCCAGCGTCGGCTCCTTTCAGGAATGCATTTTAAATAGCAGTTTAAAAAGCCTTCAGATGTTGGCATTATCTTGCGTGACCAAATTAGGAGCAAATGAGAAAAGTTTATCTGGCGTTTTGGACTATTGAAAGAGCTTAGGCTTTATAAATTATACAGTGTGGTTCTTGTGTGTGACATTGTGTGTCTCTTTATGCGGGTGAGGATATCTTTCCTGCAAATGTACGTGACGGAATTGGTGGCAGGGGGGGCGCGGGGGGGTACAGGTTTCAGATTAAAAGTGGGTGGTTTGTTTTTTTTGTATTTTTTTTCGACAAAACTTAAAGGGGGATTAATTTCTATGGATGCTTGAAACCATCATACTATTTGCGCAAATGAAGAGCTGCGTGTCTTAACAACCTGAAAGAGGAAGACACTAAACTGATTACCGCTGACCACCCGTGAAAAGCATGACGAGGGGGTGATTTAATAAGCGCCATGATTTTTTTTTTCTACTTTCACGAATAATCCTCTCTTTTTTTTTTCCCCGAACAAGTGATTGGACCGTGTTATAGTCATTATTTATATACAGTACATTTTACACAGCAATTCGCCTTTGATCTTTGTAAAATTGTGGTGAATACATGATGAAAAAGCAACTTTTTAATTTTAAAAATCTGACATTATGATGAGAGAGGAAAATGATCCGATTGAATGTTTCCCTGAAGCTTCTAAAATGTTGTCAAAATGTTGAGTGGCATTCAGATACGTCAACACATTTTACAAATGCAATGCAAAAATGAATAATTTGACCTTATAAATATTTTTGTTGTACTCATACACATGTAAATTCTTGTACTCAATCACAGTGTACATGTGGAAAGTCGTTAAGATTGCACAACTGTCCATGTTTTTATGTTCCTGTTGTGTTTATTATTTTGCTTTGTGTTGACTATTATGCGAAGCGCTTTGTTACAGATGCAGCTGTTGTGTAGAATTTGTTGTATTTTATTGCATTTATTAACATTTATTTGTCTATACAAGTTTTATACAAGTATTTCCATCATGTTATGCAATGCACCGCATTATAAGGCGCACCTTCAACGGATGACATGTTTTAAAACTGTTCGGGTCATTAGTAATGAAGCAGGAATCTAAAGTAAAAACAAAAAAAAAATATTTCATCTTTGGGACGGCACAAAATGTAACTGCCTGACCCCCAGAGGAGTAAAAGCCAAGAGAGGGGAGAGAAAAAAGCTGGAGGGGCTGATTTGGGAGAGCTTTTATAAGGATGGACAGGATGTGACATGATGACAGGAAGTCCGAGAAAATAAAATGATGTGTAAGGAAATAGAAAAAATGTTAGAAATGTGTTCGTATTGTCCTCACAAAAACTCCATATATAAAGCAAACTGAATTATAGGGCTGATGGTTAGGTTTTAAAGAATTTGAATGCTTTTAGGTGCGCCTTATAGTGCGGAAAATACGGTCGATACATAAACTGTCTTTCATACTTAATAATGGTTTATTCGCCTTGCCTTTTTAGCATAAACCTTACCTGTAAGAGCAAAACATTGACATCGGATAAATCTGATATGGTCTACTGGAATATAGATTAATTTATTGTTTGTGTTTGTTCAAAATCTAAATAACCCCCCCCCAAAAATCCATAATCGATTATTTCATCTATCCCTTATTAAAGAAAGTTTTTACAAGTGTGTGAAGTTAGTCATTCTGCATGAAACAGACTTCGCACTGCCCTGAAAACAAACAATAGAAATCATATGGAACCGACGATTAGCCCTCATAATGTTAACATTGTTATGGTTGGGGGGGGATGGCAGCGCTTTTGAAGGGGCCGGTGGACATCAATGGGACACGGCTTGGAATTCCAAATGTTTGCCTGAACTGTTTGATCTTTAGACCACCTCCATCAGATATGTCACCCTTGGATAGAGATCTGCATGATAGCTGTTAGCCCTCCCTTTTAACTGGAGCAGCTCTCCAGGTAGGAACAACATGGTGGCTGGACAACTGGAAGCGGTGAGTGACTGCAATCTTCTTTACGATCTCCGTTGCACTGAAATGAAAGAATCCCAAAGTAATCCCTGCATTATGTTGTCTCGAATGCCATCCGCGACCGTGTCATTTCACAAGGCCTGACTAAAGGCAAACCTCACAACGCGGGTGGGTACGTCGATTCAATCATGTTTATGATTCGCCAGATTTGTCAGGTGCAAAAGACCATTGAACGATTCAACAGGGTTGAGGGAAACGATACTCTTATACAAGCAGTCACATTGAAAGAATAATAGCAAAGCCGCCATCGTGATTAGCTTGAAATTTGACTCTTATAGCATGATGCGGCTTATCACCAATTGACACAGGTTGTATTATCCAGCGGTTATGTCCTGATTGGCGTTTCCTTGATATAATACAGTTGGTTGTAGTTTGTATGGAAACTTGAGGAAAGATTCAATTCTGGTTGAGTTCACTTTCCACGTGAAAGTTCTATGAGTCCATTGACGTTCGACTTGAATCTGGACCACCCTCCCAAAAGCCAAGAAAGAACAAGGCCGAAACCGATAGTTTCAGATGTCAGGGCTGTACCCCAACAGTCTTCCTGAATGCCGTGAAAACTCGCCTTGTCAGAGACATCGTCTTGACCAAGTCATGATTGATCATTGGAAAGATCTATTAAACCAAAATTGGACACTAGCAAAATATACGAGACAAGTTGAGAGGATTAAAGAGGTTGAATCCACCTCTTATAAGTGTTGAGAAATAAAATGGAAGCCCTCACAGATCCTAAGATCTCAAGCTAGCTACAAACCGGGTGGTTGCCAATGTAGCCGCGCGACGTGGATATGCCAGTGTCATGAAAGTTCGGTCAGTTATTTCCTGGCTAATGGTACCCTCTAGTGGACTTGTAGAATAACACCACACTTTTTTTTTCAATCTGGGTTGATTCAGAGGTAGCACTACTGAAGGCCTAGCGATGAAATCCATGGCCCGCCACTGGAGTAAAGTCTGTGTGGAAGTTTGTAAGAAAAAATATTCAATACACCTTGACCAGGTTGTTCAATTGTTTGCCACAGTTCTCCAACTTCCAACTGATTGAATTTTATACGAGACAAGTTGAGAGGACTAAAGAGGTTGAATCCACCTCTTATAAGAGTGTCGAGAAATAAAATGGAAGCCCTCACAGATCCTAAGATCTCAAGCTAGCTACAAACCGGGTGGTTGCCAATGTAGCCGCGCGACGTGGATATGCCAGTGTCATGAAAGTTCGGTCAGTTATTTCCTGGCTAATGGTACCCTCTAGTGGACTTGTAGAATAACACCACACTTTTTTTTCAATCTGGGTTGATTCAGAGGTAGCACTACTGAAGGCCTAGCGATGAAATCCATGGCCCGCCACTGGAGTAAAGTCTGTGTGGAAGTTTGTAAGAAAAAATATTCAATACACCTTGACCAGGTTGTTCAATTGTTTGCCACAGTTCTCCAACTTCCAACTGATTGAATTTTAAAACTAATCAACCAATAGGATCAACTATTCTTTAAATCCATTTTATTTAAAAAATAAGTCAATGGCTTTTCCAACAAGATTCTGTGATCTCCCCAACATCCTGCATTTAAACTATCTTGATAACACTTGGACAAAAAGAAGATCAAAGGTCACGGGCTGGCACCGCGTCCACTGTGCGGTTGCTAGCGGGACGGCGTGGCAGCGGTGGAAAGCGGAGACTGAGGGCAGCTGCTGTTGAGTTAATGAGCGAGGAGGGCACCGGGCCCCCCGCCGCTACTTGTTGCCACTTAATGGCCCCACTAATCCCTGCGGAGGCAATGGTTGTACGCACAATTGCTTTGCCCTCCATGTGGTAATATATCCCGGTGGCTGGTTCTCACACCCAACAACGGCGCTCCACAATTGAGAGATGCGGCCGAGAAGAAAGGCCGAGCCGCCTCATTATTTGTTCTTCAGTCTAAAACTTTCTTTGAATGTTGTTTTTTTTTTTACTTTTTTACAAACACCACCTTTCATCATAAGGCAGAAAGGTCCAAAGGCTGTAAAGTTGAGCCCATTAATCTTCTTTTTTAACCAGTTAATGGCTTGATATCTATCTATCTATCTATCTATCTATCTATCTATCTATCTATCTATCTATCTATCTATCGAGCTATCTATCGAGCTAGCTATCTAGCTAGCTGTCTAGCTAGCTCTCTAGCTAGCTATCGAGCTAGCTATTGCGTTAGCTATCTATCTATCTATCTATCTATCTATCTATCTATCTATCTATCTATCTATCTATCTAGCTAGCTATCGAGCTAGCTATCGCGTTAGCTATCTATCTATCTATCTATCTATCTATCTATCTATCTATCTATCTATCTATCTATCTATCTATCGAGCTAGCTATCGAGTTAGCTATTGAGCTAGCTATCTATCTAGCTATCGAGCTAGCTATTGTGCTAGCTAGCTATCTAGCTAGCTATCGAGCTTGCTATCTATCTATCTATCTATCTATCTATCTATCTATCTATCTATCTATCTATCTATCTATCTATTTATCTATCTATCTATCGAGCTATCTATCGAGCTAGCTATCGAGTTAGCTATCGAGCTAGCTATCGAGCTAGCTATTTAGCTAGCTATTTAGCTAACTATCGAGCTAGCTATCGAGCTTGCTATCGAGCTATCTATCTATCTATCTATATTTTTTGAAAGACTCATTTCAGGCATTTATTTTTAATAATTCATATTTGTCAGGGTTGTACACACCACCACTTTTTTGCATGTGTGTCAATTTACTATAATTGTGTTGTCCAGGGTCTCTAATGAAAAAATGGACTACATCCCTGAGTGAGGATATCATTTTGTCTTTGGTGTACTATGTTGGTTATCTTATTGTACTACGTCGCACGGAATAGGAGCCGCTAAGACACGCTCGCACGCTGAACATTTTGTTTCAATTTGTTGTGAAATAACTCTGCTATTACGTGTGGTTCAAATGTTAACATTCAGCAGTTTGGGGTTGTAGACTAAACACGAATGGAAACGCTCTCAGGACTCGTAGAATTAGTCTAACTTTCTGACAGTGTCAATCAAAAATAAGTATAATTTTCATTGTAGGATTTTGGATGCAGTTGTTGTAATTCGCCTCATTAGATTGTGTAAATGTTGCGGTTTGTGTGTGTATGCCAGCATTTCCAAGTGCTTGGCCTTCAGCCTTGTAAGCGCAGGAGGGCATCGGAAAGGTGATTGGAAAGTATTAAAATTCAAACCACAGTCTAAAAACATTCCTCATTTGAGTGTGATGATGATGATGATGATGATGATGGTGTCAGATTGTGTCATGGGGTCCTGTCAGGTAACGGGGCTACAAAAGAAATATCAACGTCAGCATTTATCATTTATAAACCTTCTCAATATGTCACTGGATCCGCCAATATATTAAAGGACAACCGACATCACTTTTTGGTTTCCTAACTGACATCAGAAAAACGTTTTATAGCATCTAAAATACCCAAAACACGCAGTATTATATTTTTATTCAAATGCAAAACACTAATAAAAATGACTTAAACTGTCCAAAATCTGCAAAAAATTGAGCTGCGAATTGTGCATTTTCTGAAAGTCCCGCCCCCAGTTCGTGACGTCACGCCAAGACGCCTTGCATTGCTCTAGAATCAAAACAATGGCTTCAGATTCGGAGAATATGCTTTCTTGTTACATATCCAGTTATGAATATGATTCAAATAGTTCTGAAGAGGAAAGCATACATGTTTGCAATCGATTAAAGAATTTATTCCGTGTCATTTTTAGGCAACATTCGGGGGAAATGTCTCACCCAAAAAGAGGCAGAAAATGGCCACCGGGCTCCTGTGAGTAATGAATCAGCCCGTTTCCACAGGCTGATAAATTCCTTATATGGAGCTTAGACGCCCTCTTCTGGCGCAACACGAGGTTTTCAGACCAAACAAGCATTCACGTGATGGAAGGACTGCTACAATGTGTCCTTTTTTAAGGTCAGGGGCGTTCCTTCAGTGACGTCATGTACAGACTCGTCCCCAACTCAAAAACAAGCACGAGTTCAGCACGAGTCTTAAAAAATAAAATATTGCTATATGCGGTGGAATATTTGTAAAATACGCTCAGTAGAAGTCATTTGAAGCCATTTTACAAATTATGGACACAACTTGTCCGGAGACGTCGGTTGTCCTTTCAGCTAAGATAAGAGACAACAAGGAAAACCCAAAAATATCATTGGTAAATTTCCGTACATTTCCATTAACAGATAAAAATGCTTTCAGGACACCAAATCAATCCATCTTTATACAAGGTGGTGAATGTATATGATGAGCCACAAGTGAAAAGTGAGGCTTTCTCTGCCATTCCCCTCATCATCCTTGATAAATGAAGCAGCGCTATAGAAAGGCCTCTTTTAGTGAGCTGTAACTTTTGGCAGCCCCTTGCAGGTGTGGGTGATCTTTCATCCTCCCCCCTTCCACCTCCTCCTCCCCAGCTTCCACGTCCTATCTCTGGCCTCTATCATAAGTGAACCTACCGCCCCAGGTTCAGATTAACTCAGCTCTGGCCCCTTTCTACTTCCACTCACTCGTCATCTGCAATAAGGGAAATTAGGGCTAGTTTAGCGGATTTTACGGCAGCACTCAACCATGCCCCAGATTGTTTGTTGATTGCCCCGCGCTCACTATATTATTATTATTATTATTATTATTATTATTATTATTATTATTATTATTATTATTATTATTATTATTACAACAGTCAGACAATAAATACAGTGATACCTTGGCTTATGAACTTAATTGGTTCCCAGACAGTGTGTCTAACGCGAAAAGTGTGTATCCCAAAAATGTATTCCCCAGAGGAAACCATTAAAACGAGAATAATCCGTTCCCAGGTGCACAACAAAACATAATTTTCTACTTTCTAATTTTCTAAGCCTTAAAACTACTCAAAAACTACTTTATTGTTTGTATAATAAATGTGCTGTGGTATCATAATTAAAGAAATAAACTGTACGATATAATAAAGTCGTTTTATTTACCTTTGTGATAGTCGTTGATGGCTTGATGGAATGGAGTGACCGGTTTCATCAGCATTAAACACTTGATGAGGAACGAAACCTTCTTCTTTCACCATCTTGAGGAATGATCCCTTGTAGGTGCTTTCTCCGCGATCATTTTACCTTGTTCCTCATCACATGTATAGCTTTATCCATGGTCATATTCGTCTTCTTTAAGTCATGCTTTTCATGTTCCGGGTCACTTGCCACAGAAGAGAATTCAGGCCAACCTGACGATAAATTTGATTTACCTGAGTGTTTTTGGAGATTTGGTTTAAAAAAAAAATAAATAAGAGCAACTATAATGTGATTTTCTCCATCAACATAAACTGTTTTAACGTGACTTAAAAGTTGAAAAGAGGAGGAAAAAGTCATGATTTACATTTTGATATGGCTCCAGACAATATTTCAAGAGTTATTTCTTTGACCTGTTTTAAGTAATAACTCTCATTCCAATTACGTTTGATCTAACTTTGTGGCACAACCCTTAAAAACGCCCGTGCATGGGTGAGACCTATCATTTGTCTCTCTTGTCAGTTTCCTGTTTTCCCGAGCGACTCCTCTGACCTCGCTGTCGGGCTTGCCTGCCCTGAAGAGCACTTTCGCTTTCCTCATTCTGCACGGGGGAGGGGGGGGGGGGATTGAGAGCGTACAAGGATGAGAGGAGTTGGAGACGTGTGGGGAGTTCTAACTTAATCTGACCCGTTGCTCAGGTCAGTGAGCTGCTTACCAGGTCTATCCAAACATGGGGGCTTGTTTTGCTAAAGCTGTGGAAAGAAGAAGTACCCTCTTAAATCAATGCTTTACTGAGAGCTGTGCACATGCAAGGTTGTTATGCGTGAAACCGCAGGAGGCCGAGTTGGCACATAACCAGCGCCGTGCTCCTCTCCTTCGTACTCCCCTTAAACATGAAGGCGAAGAAAAAAGAAAGCCTCTGTATGTGGCCAAAATGTTTTTTTATAGCCCGTAGCTTTTCTGCTTATAGCTTTAAAGCTTGTACCTTGCTTCAATTCACCTACAAATTACTGCAGGGTTTTCATTCACTGTAGACTTTTTTTTTTATTACACCAGAGAATTTTTTTCAGCTGTGTGTGTTTATCTTCTTTGTTTTGACATATCCACACCCTTCCCCGTAGAACCATGAAAATAAAATATTTGTTCTCTTCATTGTTGTGTCTATTCAAAATATTTATAGATAAATAGAGAGAAAAACAACTGAAAATTGTAATGTAATTATCGGGATATAAATATTTGGAAAAACAACAACTGCGTTGTAGATTGGATAATGTAGCATTTTGTGTTGTGGTTAAATGAAGCAAACAACGTACAGAAACAAAAATCCTTATCTACTTGAGAGCTGGGATTTATAACTTGTTTTTGCTGTCTATTGATTGTCTATTAGCTATCTATTAGCTAGCTAGCTAGATAGATTGCTAGCTATTAGCTAGCTAGATTGCTCGCTATTAGTTACAGTATTAGTTACAGTATATAGCTAGCTATTAGTTACTCTATGTAGCAAGTTATTAGTTATATAGTTAGCTAGCTAGGTAGCTATTAGCTATCTATTGATGATAATAATAATAATATGTTTCATTTCTATGCGCCTTTCAAAACTCTCAAGGTCACTTTACAGTCGCAGGATACGTTTTTCTGTGGGGGAGCAGCCACATGCGCCAGCGTTCACTCAACCTGGAATAACTCAAATAGATAGAAAGTTAGCTAGCTAATTGATAACTAATAGAAAGCTAGTTAGACCTATGTTGCCATCAAATCACAACATCGAAGAATTCTCACCCAATTTACCCTGCCAAAACATTTCTAGCTCCTCCCTCCGCTGGAGAAAATCCACTTTACGCCAATGGGCATTGACATGCTAACAGTTAGCATGAGCATCTATTCGCTAGCATGCTATCTATTTGTGTTACTTTCGGGTTGAGTAAACGGTAATGCTGCCGCTGCTCACCCACGGAAATACTTGTGACTGTAAAGTGACCTTGAGAGTTTTGAAAGGCACTTATAAATGAAATGTATTATTATTATTATTATTAGTAGTAGTAGTAGTTGAAGTATTATTATTATTATTATTATTATTATTATTATTATTATAAATAAGTAAATAAGTAAAAATGCAGCTAATAGCTAGCTAGAATGCAGCTAATAGCTAGCTAGATAGCTAGCTATCTATTAGCCGTATCTTATCAATCCATCTTGCTAGCTAACTATAAGCTATATAGCTACCTAGTTAGCTGTCTAGCTAGCTATCTAGCTATCTATTAGCCATATATTAGCAAGCACCGAGATAGCTTGCTATCTATTTGTGTTACTTCCGGGTTAAGTAGACGCTAATGCTGCCGCTGCTCACCCACAGAAAAACTTATCCTGTGACTGTAAAGTGACCTTGAGAGTTTTGAAAGGCGCTTATAATTGAAATGTATTATTATTATTATTATTAGTAGTAGTAGTAGTAGTAGTAGTAGTAATAGTAGTTGAAGTATTATTATTATTATTATTATAAATAAGTAAATAAATAAGTAAAAATGCAGCTAATAGCTAGCTAGATAGCTAGCTATCTATTAGCCGTATCTTATCAATCTATCTTGCTAGCTAACTATAAGCTATATAGCTACCTAGTTAGCTGTCTAGCTAGCTATCTAGCTATCCATTAGCCATATATTAGCAAGCAACGAGATAGCTTGCTATCTATTTGTGTTACTTCCGGGTTAAGTAGACGCTAATGCTGCCGCTGCTCACCCACAGAAAAACTTATCCTGTGACTGTAAAGTGACCTTGAGAGTTTTGAAAGGCGCTTATAATTGAAATGTATTATTATTATTATTAGTAGTAGTAGTAGTAGTAGTAGTAGTAGTAGTAGTAGTAGTAGTAGTAGTAATAGTAGTTGAAGTATTATTATTATTATTATTATTATTATTATTATTATTATTATTATAAATAAGTAAATAAATAAATAAGTAAAAATGCAGCTAATAGCTAGCTAGATAGCTAGCTATCTATTAGCCGTATCTTATCAATCCATCTTGCTAGCTAACTATAAGCTATATAGCTACCTAGTTAGCTGTCTAGCTAGCTATCTAGCTATCTATTAGCCATATATTAGCAAGCACCGAGATAGCTTGCTATCTATTTGTGTTACTTCCGGGTTAAGTAGACGCTAATGCTGCCGCTGCTCACCCACAGAAAAACTTATCCTGTGACTGTAAAGTGACCTTGAGAGTTTTGAAAGGCGCTTATAATTGAAATGTATTATTATTATTATTATTATTAGTAGTAGTAGTAGTAGTAGTAGTAATAGTAGTTGAAGTATTATTATTATTATTATTATAAATAAGTAAAAATGCAGCTAATAGCTAGCTAGATAGCTAGCTATCTATTAGCCGTATCTTATCAATCTATCTTGCTAGCTAACTATAAGCTATATAGCTACCTAGTTAGCTGTCTAGCTAGCTATCTAGCTATCTATTAGCCATATATTAGCAAGCACCGAGATAGCTTGCTATCTATTTGTGTTACTTCTGGGTTAAGTAGACGCTAATGCTGCCGCTGCTCACCCACAGAAAAACTTATCCTGTGACTGTAAAGTGACCTTGAGAGTTTTGAAAGGCGCTTATAAATGAAATGTATTATTATTAGTAGTAGTAGTAGCAGTAGCAGTAGTAATAGTAGTTGAAGTATTATTATTATTATTATTATTATTATTATAAATAAGTAAATAAATACATACGTAAAAATGCAGGCACTGGTCTAAACACTGCTAAAAGACACGTGTGACTGTGGTTGGAGTAGTTGGAAAGCTGACGAGGAATGTTGAAATCAGCCAGATTTATTGTTCCTCTTTGGCTCGGTGCGATCGGAGGAAAGCAGAAAAGAAGATCCACCCCCCTCCCCATAAGATTGGGGAAGCATTTAAGGCATCTTTAAAAGACTTTAGGCCACTTAACAGCCTTGTTGCACACCCTGAAAATGAAATAAATTGTCATTGGGATGAGGTGTTTTATGAGCGGCCAAAGGCACCCCTCTGAAATGGAGCCCCCGGGTCTTTGCTCTTAAGCAGGTTGGGCGTTGGGAAGTCATTGAGCCTGACCCGATAAAAGAAAGGAATTCATGTTTCTTTAGGAGTTGTAAGTCAAACAAATGTGTAACTCACCGTTAGTGAAACGTGGCATACTTGTGAAGTTGGTGACAAACGTCACTACCGGTAAGAAAAAAAAAAATTGTGATGGTAAACAAATGCTCTAATTCACCATAATGGCTGCATAGGTTCATTTGCTCTGGGAGATGCAAAGGACAGTCTCAGCAGCTTAATTAGCATTCTAATTTGTATTAACGCTTGCTATTCTCTCAGGGATAATTATGCATCTCAGGTGTGAGCGGGCTTAATGAGGTTAACGCTCTGCACTGAATTAGTACTGAGTCACCCTATAGAGGGGGCAAAATGGCTGCCGATTACGGTGTTTTTCTTACATTTCAGTGCAGCGCAGAGAAAAGAGAAATAGTCAGTGAAACGTGACGGGAGAGGCCAAAAGCAAAGATACTGGAAATTAACTCAACAGTGTTTTCAAATAAAAGCCGTTTTAGCTGCTTATGTATGTTTGAGAAGAGGACGCTTGGAAAATGGTCAATGTCCTACTTGGCTACAGTGAAATGTTAGCTTGGATAACACCCTTTTTCGTGCTTAGTTTAATGGACAACCGATACCATTTTTTTGTTTCCTAACTGACATCAGAAAAACGTTTTATAGCATCTAAAATACCCAAAAACACACAGGCTGATGTTTTGAGTCAAATCCCAAACACCAATAAAAATGAGTTAAAGTGTCCCAAAACTACTTCAAAATGACCTCGGAGATGGCGAGTTTCAGAAGGTCCTGCCCTCTTCTTTGTGACATCGCACCAGGACATCTTGTCTTGCTCTAGAATCAAAACAATGGCTTTAGATTCGGAGAAGAAGCTTTCTTACTCATCCAGTTATGAATATGATTCAAATAGTTCTGAAGTGGAAAGCATAAATGTTTGCAATCGATTAAAGAAGTCCTCCCGTATCAATTCGAGCCATCAGGACTCCAATGTAGCTTCCCCGAAAATGCACAAGATGGCGTCCAAGCTCAGTTGGAAATGGGCTGATTTGTCTGCTGGGAATTTGTGTCAACTAGTATCAAATAGTAGTCTTGGTGCAACACACAACGATTCACCATCGTGTTATTTATGTGTTTTCCTTCTAATTTCACCATCAACACGGATCAACACGAAGTTTTCAAACCAAACAAAGTGGCCAAAATGCATTGTGTGTCGCTTTCTCGGTCAGGGGCGTTCCTTTAGTGACGTCACGTCCGGCATTGTCATCAACTCGAAAACAAGACTTCCTGAATATTCAGCGCGGGTCTTAAAATGTAAAATATAGCTATATGCAGTGGAATCTTTGTAAAATACGCTTAGTAGAAGTCATTTGAAGTGATTTTACAAATTATGGACACAACTTGTCCAGAGTTGTCAGTTGTCCTTTAAGTGAAAATGTTTCTTGACATAAACCATTCTGATTGACAGCCTTTTACCTTATCAGCTAAATACAACCTGGCTTTTCATTCACCGCACAGTGCCCGCTCCTCTTCTGTTGACATTTTCTCAAAATCTCCGATCATCGACCACTCACCAAGCACTGAACCGCACCATGTTTAGCTGCAATGGATAAGGCGCTGATAACAATTTGCTTTCTGATATCATCTAAATTCCAAAAGTCCTGTGATCCATTTCCCTCTCGGCACATATGTGACACAATCTGTTTGGCAAGCACAAAAGACGACGTACGACAACCAGCCACAACTTGATGTCCATATTTACACTCTAACTACCTGAACACTATTAATGTTGATATCAGATTTCTGCCTTTACAAAGATGATCATATTTAGTGTAAAAAGTGGTGTTATTGTTCTTTGAAGTCAAATAAGAACTTTCATGCCACATAATAAGAACTCAATGAAATATTTCAGTAACTTCATGTCGTTGCATCACAGAGTAGTAAAAAAAAAATGAAGCATCATAATGACTGTGAAATTAACCACTGGCAACTATTGAAAAGACAGAATATTTAATACAGCTGTTGGATTACATATCATTATTTTGGACAGCGTGTGAGTACTCAATGCCTCTCCTCTTATGTCTGTATGACTATGTAAGATGCAAATGTCATTTGAATATTTATTTGTTGAACCTCTCTCATTTAGTTTGCGCAATAATTGTTGATTTGAATTGTTGAAGAAACCATTTTATCGGGGACTTTAGAGTTTGATTACAAATAAATAAATACATAGCGAGGTGGATAGCTAGATAGCTAGCTCGATGGCAAGCTCGTTAGCTAAATAGCTAGCTCGATAGCAAGCTCGATAGCTAGCTCAATAGCTAGCTAAATAGCTAGATAGCTAGCTAGCTAGCGCGATAGCTAGCTAGATAGATAGCTAGATTGCTAGCTCGATAGCTAGCTTGATAGCTAACTCGATAGCTAGCTCGATAGATAGTTAGATAGATTGATAGCAGGATAGATAGATGGAGGACGACAGACAGACAGACAGACAGACAGACAGACAGACAGACAAATAAATAAATACATACATACATACATACATACATACATACATACATACATACATACATACATACATAAATAAATACCTACCGATCTACCTACCTACCAACCTGCCTAACTAACGAACTCACTAATTAAATAAATAAATAAATAAATAAATAAATAAATAAATAAATAAATAAATAAAATGGATAAATAAATACAGTAAAGTCTCGTTATATCGATATTCAAGGGCGTCCGAAAAAATATCGATATAACCAGGACTATCGATATATCCGACCCTGTTTGCATGTAATTTTCTCCGTGCGTGCATAGAAATAGTATCGATATAACCGGGACTATCGATATATCCGATATCGATATAACGAGACTTTACTGTAAATAAATATTTTGAATACCACTTTTTTTCATCCTGCTATCTCCAGGCTTGCCTATAGCACGCACGAGGGGTGAGAGGTCACACCGGACGATGAGGGATGTCCCGGGCAAAACTTCCACTTGGTGCCACTGGCTAAGACGAATGTGTGAGGAAGTCGTCAACATGAAAATGCCTCTTCCATGTAGGTCTGCCTGAAGCTGACAAACACCTGCTCGACCTTACCGGTAATGAGTCTACATCTATTTTGGACTGTTGCGCACTGTGTGAGCGCAGTCCGAAAACATTTTCCAAAATCTGGATTTAAATCATGAACGTGTAAATTCACTTTTGGACTATATTGGGAACAATCACATCAGTACAGTGATACCACGGTTTTCGACCATAATCCGTTTCAGAAACCTGTTTGTTCAAAAACCGAAACAGCGCTTTCCATTAAAATCAATGTAAAAAATCTTAATCCGTTCAAAGTCTAGAAAACAACTTTTTAACTATTTCATCGCATAAACCAGATAAAAACTTAATAATAGAGCAGGTCATGTGTAAAATTCTATAAAAACAAACTTTTATTTTCACCAATTTTCTTTCTTCCACGGGGCGTTTTGGCACCTATCCCAGCTGTCTTTGGGCAAACACAGGGCACACTAACTTTTCAAACCATCCTCTGCTTGCTTTAAAATCATACTATTCAGGAGATCTTAACCAAATATGTCAGCATTTTCGCAAAAATAAAACAACAATATTAACGCGTCAGTCACAATGAGACAATGAGGAAGACGTGACATATAAGGAAGTGACGTATAAGGAAGTGGAGGGTAGTCGAGTGATGCATTCAGATGCACTCAGTTTGGTTGAGAACCAAAATTCGGGTGTATACCGGGGCATAAAAAATATGACATTTTTGGTTGAAAACCGAATGGGATGAGAACTGAGACGTTCGAAAACCGAGGTTTGACTGTATTGGCTAAAATTCCCCTGTGTTTTATTTCCCCTTCAAGCGCTGCTCTTATACTGAGAAGATATAACCTGTCATCTCAAAGGTCATACCAATGCTATGACGATTGTATTACCCGAAACACAGGAAGCATCTTTTTGTGCGCGTGGGAAGGGTTGGTTGCAGGCTAAACAGGAAATGAAGAGTGTTGGGCTTGTCTGTCCATGCTGATCCTCCAGCTGACCAGGAGGCAGGGTGTATAAGGGAGGGGAGTGCAAAAGCGCTCAAATGCGAGGTCACCAGTTCACAGCCCAGGTGTTGTGCCTCGCAGCGGGACACTTCCCAGTCTAAACAGTGTCGATGATTTTGGTGAGCATAGAGGTTAACCTGAGATTAGGAGTGTCCACTTCTGATTCGAAACCTTGACTGTATCAGCTCGAAACATCACTCAAACAGTCAAAACTGTCAAATACTCCAATTTACAATTTGATAACAACAATTGATTTTAGACACCGTACTTTCCAGTGTACAAGGCGCACCAAAAAGCCTTGATTTTCTTCAAAAGAAGAGATAGTGCGTAGCCCCAGCCTCTACTGTAGCACCTTATAACATGGTGTACTTTATATTTGGAAAATATTTATATTAATATATTATATTTGGAAAACCTTTTTCACTCATTGAGGGTGCGCCTTATAGTCCGGTGCACCTTATATATGGAAAAAGTTTGAAAATACACCATTCGTTGGGGGTGCACCTTATGCACCGGAGAATATTTACATTAATATATTATATTTGGAAAACCTTTTTCACTCATTGAAGGTGCGCCTTATAGTCCGGTGCACATTATATATGGAAAAAGTTTGAAAATACACCATTCATTGGGGGTGCGCCTTATGCTCTAGAGAATACGGTATTCATATATTATATTTGGATTTTTTTCACTCATTAGGGGTGCGCCTTATAGTCCGGTGTGCCTTATATATGGAAAAAGTTTGAAAATACACCATTAATTGGGGGTGCGCCTTGTACTCCGGTGCGCCTTATACAATGAAGAATACAGTATTTTTATATTATATTTGGATATTTTTTTCATTGATTGAAGGTGCGCCTTATAGTCCAGTGTGCCTTATATTTGGAAAAAGTTTTAAAATACACCATTCGTTGGGGGTGCACTTTATGCACCGGAGAATATGGTATTTATATATTTGGAAAGCTTTTTTCACTCATTGAAGGTGCGCCTTACAGTCCGGTGTGCCTTATGTATGGAAACAGGTTGAAAATACATCATTTATTGGTGGTGCGCCTTATACTCAGGTGCGCCTTATACAACGAAGAATACGGTATTTCTATATTATATTTGGATATTTTTTTCACTCATTGATGGTGCACCTTATAGTCCGGTGCACATTATATATGGAAAAAGTTTGAAAATACACCATTCATTAGGGGTGTGCCTTATACTCCGATGTGCCTTATACAACGAAGAATACGGTATTTTTATATTATATTTGGATATTTTTTTCATTGATTGAAGGTGCGCCTTATAGTCCAGTGTGCCTTATATTTGGAAAAAGTTTAAAAATACACCATTTACTGGGGGTGCGCCTTATACTGCCATGCGCCTTATACACCGGAGAATACGGTATTTATATATTATATTTGGAAAACTTTTTTCACTCATTGAAGGTGTGCCTTATAGTCCGGTGCACATTATATATGGAAAAAGTTTTAAAATACACCATTCGTTGGGGGTGCGCGTGATACTCCTGTTACGCCTTATATATGGATAAGGTTTGAAATTACACCATTCTTTGAGGGGTGCGCCTTATACGTCGGTGTGCCTCATACACCGGAGAATACGGTATTTATATTATATTTGGATTTTTTTTTAGATTCATTGAGGTGCACCTTATACTCCGGTGCGCCTTATATATGGAGAAAAATTGAAAATACACCATTCATTGGGGGTGCGCCTTATACAACTGAAAATACAGTAGATTTATATGAAACGGATATTTTTCCTTTAAAGATGTCACTTTTGCAAGGAAAATACATTTATCCGGCACATGCAACACTTACTGAAGCTAATCTTTTCGCCAGCGTAGAAATCTCATAGAGGGATAATCTCAGATAAATATAGTTAATTGAGGCCAGGTGAACTTTCTTTATCAGCTACATAGTCAACCAATCTGAAGTAAATGTGATAATTAGGACGGACATGTCTCTGCTGTGAACACAGCCAAGTTATGTCTCTCAGCCACGGTGGCTGGTGGACTAGTTTTTGTCACCTCCTTTCTTTGAGTGCGGATGTGGTTTGTTATCGAGTGTAGTACTTTTGCTATTATGGGACTGAAAAAGACCCTACCACAGGCTTGTGTTAAGCCAAAGAAAACACAAAACAAAATTATGGTCGAGGAGAAACATTATGAGTGAATGAAAGCAAATGATTCCAGTTATATCTGATTTCACAACACATCCCAGATCCATAACGTGCTAACCATCGTAGCGTGGCGTATGTGGAATATGGTGACTGATCATAAATTAAATGGCAACTTTTCACATCAGCACATTTACAGATGATAAAGCAAGCCCATTAAAGATGCTACGGATGGGGAATTTTAAGTAGAAGATGATTGTGGATGTACTTCCACACTCTGTGCTCCAATGAGCCTGGCCACCACTAACACCCCAGAGAAACCTCGTCCTAATTACTCATTCACCCTGACAGAATCTCCTTAATTACAAACTTCATTAGCCCGCAAGACTTTGTTTTTCTGCTGCAAAGGAGGAAGCGGGAGACAACTCAGGCCAAAGTGCAACCGGGGTGTGAGTTAGCTGCTTTAGCACCTTTATCCCTCGATGCTTTTCCCTTTTCAGTTTTTTTTTAGAGCCCAGTCAGAGATCTAATTAGATTCGTGGTGGGAATCACACACCTTTTAACTAGCCTCTGGAGCCTTTGTAAAAGGACAGCAAGATGAAGGCACACAAAAAAATTGCCAGGGCTTGCTAGTGCCATTTACCATATCCCTCAAATACTCAATGAAAGCGCTTGTTGAGATTATATATCTAAAAATACACAAAATATTCATTCATTCCTTATGGACGAGGCATCTGTCACCAAGTTTTTAAAGAACACATTCTGCAACTAGGACAGACAGGAAATGTCAATGCATCCAGAAAGAGGGTGATGTTTGGTTCAGGGATGTACAAAGTACAGTGATACCTCAGCTTGCGAACGCTTCACGAACATTAAATTTGCAAGCATACAGTCATGGCTGACGAACTAGTTTTCGGCGGATGAACCCCAAACCACACGGTCGAACAGCGCCACGGTGGCTGGTGGACTAGTTTTTGTCACCTCCTTTCTTTGAGTGCAGACGTGGTTTGTTATCAAGTGTAGTACCTTTGCTATTATGGGACCGAAAAAGACCCTACCACGGTTTGTGTTAAGCCAAAGAAAACACAAAACAAAATTATGGTCGAGCAGAAAAAGGACATCATGGAAAAACACGAACGAGGTGTACGTTTGTTTAATTTAGCGTCCCAGTACCAGTACGCTAAGTCGACCATTGCTACGTGTGGCTAAGTGTGTTTCTGTGTTGTCTAACCAACGGTCTCGGGCAATAGAAGATGTTGAAAAACTTCTGTTGATTTGGATTAACAAAAAGTAGCTAGCAGGGGACAATGTGAGTGAGGGTATTATCGCCGAGAAAGCACGGCAACTTCACTCGGATATCATCAAGAGGCAACTACATCAAAGACCATCACAAAGGTAAATAAAATGACTTTATTATACAGTGCAGTTTATTTCTTTAATTACAAGACAATAGCACATTTATGATACATAAAATAAGGTATATTTTGTGTAGTATTAAGGTTTATTTAGGAGAAAATTATGTTTTATGGGGACCTGGGAACGGATTATTCTCATTTTAATGGTTTCCTATGGGAAATTAATGTTTGGAATACACACTTTTTGCCTTACAAACACTTTCTGGGAACCAATTAAGTTCTCGAGCTGAGGTATCATTGTCTATGAAACAAGGGCTAGATTTCTTCGCACGCATATATTATGTTAGCCAGCTCATCTGAAATTGTTTTCTGCACTGTAGATTTTTTGGGCAAAGTCAATAACACTGTTTAAAAATTCCAATCTCGGCAGTATTTCAACGTCTGTGAACCTGCCATAAGGCTTGTCATTCGTCAGTCGTGGCTGCTTGAGATCATTACACAATGTTAGTGTCGCTCTTCTTCAATGGCTAAACTCGAGGAGAAACATTATGAGTGAATGAAAGCAAATGATTAGCAGGAATTATTTGAGGTGGTTAGAATGGTTCAAGTGTTCATTAGACAATCACAGATGTCTCCTTGTGGATAAATATGTTCCCTCTTTACAAAATGATCTTCCAAATTGGTGCACATAATAAACAACAACCCTCAAGCTCGACACGACGGAAGATTTGAGATCACTGGAAAACATGAGTAACATTTTATGGTAACTAAATCTGCCATTTTACGTGTTTTATAACTAGCAAGAAACTTTTTGAACTCAAATATTCCCTATTATTAGCCACGTAGCATTATTGCATACAGTGATACGTCAGTTTACGAACTTAATTGGTTCCCAGAAAGTGTGTTTAAAAAGTGTGCCTTCCAAACATTAATTTCCCATTGGAAACCATTAAAAATGAGAATAATCCATTCCCAGGTTCCCATAAAACATAATTTTCTACGAAATAAGCCTTAAAACTACACAAAATATACCTTACTTTATGTATAATAAGTGTGTTTTTGTATTGTAATTCAAGAAATAAACTGTACTGTATAGTAAACTCGTTTTATTTGCCTTTGTGATGGTCATTGATGTAGTTCCCTCTTGATGATATCCGAGTGATGTTTCCGTGCTTTCTCCGTGATAATATCCTCACTTACACGGTCCCCTGCGAGCTGCTTTTGGTTCATCCAAATCAACAGACATTTTTCAACCTCTTCTATTGCCTGAGACCGTTGCTTAGACAACACAGAAACACCCTTAGACACACGTAGCAATGATCGATTTAGCGTAACGGTACTGGGACGCTAAGTCACACAAACGCACACCTCGTTCATGTTTTTCGATGATCTTCTGCTGGACCGTAATTTTCTTTTGTGTCCTCTTCGGCTTAACACTAGCCTGTGGTGGGGTCTTTTTCAGTCCCATAATAGCAAATGTAATCCACTCGATAGCAAACCACGTCTGCACTCAAAGGGGGTGTTGAAAACTAGTCCACCAGCCGCCGTGGCGCTGTTCGACCGTGTGGTTTTGTTCGTCCGCCGAAAACTAGTTCGTATGCCAAGATTATGTTCTCGCGAATTTAATGTAAACGAGGTTTCACGGTATTTAATAAGAAGTAATGGGCAAAATATAATTAACATCACTCCGTGATTCAGATATTTTTAGGCCAGTAGAGAAGGCTTTGCAGGCCTTGACGGTCCGCCACTGAAGTTGAACTGTAAACTGTACTTTTTCTTCCATATCAAACAGCCAAAACAATTAGTCTTCAGGTTGGTAGGGACTATTTTGGTTTTTATGCTGAACCAAGAACCAGCACATTTGCAACCCCAAAATCGGGACATTAAACTCTGTGTTTTTCCACTTAAAGAGGCGACTCCAGATTGCACACAACGCTACTCTCTTACCACAAATATAGTGCGTAAAGGACGACATGGTGGCGAGTTGCAAACAGACAGCTTCATGGAAAATATTATTTGGGATTATTAAGTCATGTTAAAACTAACTTTAAGAGTATGTTGTGTTTGGAGGAGTGCTATTATGACAGTTCTGATCAAGGAGCTGGCCCCGTTTCACACGGATACCACAAATAGTACTTGAAAAGGTTCTAATGAGACTTGGCGGAGAGGTTGGCTTCACATTTCAGAGTTTGGACTTTCTGCGTATGTCTTGATTGGGCTGCAGAAACAATTTGGAACATTCCGGTTCTCATAAACTGTAAGAAACTAATGTGAACGTCAGCTTTTTTTTAATACAGTGCTTTAATTATATCCATTTTTCACCAAAACTTATTTTTTCTGCGTTGTGGGGACATTCAGTGTGTAACTCATCACCTTTCATTTTGTGTACATATGGCGCCAGAAAACCTCTAACACTCGCTGAATGATGACATTGAGATAAATACTGTGTCAAAATGATTACTTGCAAACAGCTACAGGAGTTAGCCTGTCTACAAATGGAGCAATAAATATTATAGACTTGCTAATTAGATGGCAAGCTAGCTAGCTAGCTAACTAACGACGCCAATTGCAGTTTATTTCCACGCTCATCATGATATGACTTCACAAAGTGGAGAAGTGAAGAGAAGCTGCTGATTCCCTAAAAAAATAAGCACTTTGATTGTTTCACTGTATTAAAATAGACACATTATGGAACATTCCGGTTCTCACAAACTGTGAGAAGCTAATATGAACGTTATTTCTTTAATACAGTGCTTTAATTCTATCCATTGTTATAGACAACTTCTTTTTTTCAGCTACAGGAGTTAGCCTGTCTACTAATTGAGGAATAGACTAGCTAAATAGCTGTAAAGCAAGCTAGCTAGCGAGCTAACTAACGTCGCAAATTGCAGTTTATTTCCACGCTCATCATGATAGGAGTTCACAAAGCGGAGAAGTGAAAAGCAGCTGCTGATTTGCTAAAAAAAATAAGCACTTTGATTGTTTCACTGTATTAAAATAGACACATTATGGAACATTCCGGTTCTCACAAACTGTGAGAAGCTAATATGAACGTTATTCTTTTAATACAGTGCTTTAATTCTATCCATTTTTCTACAGCACTTTTTTTCTACTACAGGAGTTAGCCTGTCTACTAATTGAGGAATAGACTTGCTAAATAGCTGGCAAGCTAGCTAGCTCGCTAACTATAGTCGCCAATTCCAGTTTGTTTCCACAGTTTGATTAGCTTTATGATTTCAAAGCAATACATTTTTGAGCTATAATTACAAATCAGATATCTCGTGACATGTTTTGATGATATTAGAATAATATCATCAAAAAATATCCGCTCATATCTCCACATAAAGAGCCCGTTGCTTTCATTTATGTCCTTTTTGTCTTTTCTATTCGCTAGGTATTAAGCTATCTATTCGCTAGCTAAGAGCGATCTATTCACTAACTATTAGCTATCTATTCGCTAGCTATTAGCTATCTATTCACTAGCTATTAGCTATCTATTCGCTAGCTTGCTATCTATTTGAGTTACTTCCGGGTTGAGTGAACGCTGGCGCTTGTGGCTGCCGCTGCTCAAAGAAAATTTACCCTGTGACCTCGAGAGTTTTGAAAGGTGCTTATAAATGAAATGTATTATTATTATTATTATTATTATTATTATTATTATTATTATTATTATTATTATTATTATTATTATTATTTTCTCTGTCTCTCCCTCTTGGTAACTAAGTTGTGGAAAAGTAAGTCAAATAATAATAATAATAATAATGATACATTTCTCTAACCGCCTTTCTAAACTCTCAAGGACACTTTACAGTCAGAGGATATTTTTTCTGCGGGTGAGCAGCGGCAGCCACACACGCATAGATAAATAGATTTTAAAAATGGATAAATAAATACATGCATAGATACATATATTAAAAAAAAATAGCTAAATTAATAAATCAGTGAATAGATCGTAATACAAATACATAAATAAATGAAAAGATAAATAAATAAATGGGTGAAAAATGTATTGGATACAGAGCAGGTTTACACCTGTCTCCCGCTGCTAGCTTTATTTCAACTGCACTAACAATTAAATGCAACAGAGTCATGTAAAACCTCTGAAAATGGAGGACATTGATTTGCTGTGGCGACCCCTTGAAGCGAAAAGCCGAAAGGAAAAGAAGAAGAAGAAGAAGAGTCTTGTAATGGAAGACAATGTGAAGGAGCGTAATGTAGCTTCGTCAATTTGAGAAGTAAAAGCTTTATTTTCAACATGCCCTGGATGGGCAATAGAGCTGCGCAGACAACTATCATATCATGAACAAGGCGACTCACAGGTCAAAAGATGCAGAATAGTTCAACGGGCACATGTGATATATTTAGTGAAGCCATTGTTTGTTTTATTTAGGCAGCGAATTGAGGATTTTCCAAACTGCGGGGCCCCTGAGGTATTTTATCAGGTGTACAGTCCACCAT